>NC_080185.1:41312810-41529686 GCF_950295315.1 Erinaceus europaeus
GGTACTGAAGCAAGTGAATATTTATATCAAAAGGATGAAGTCTGATCCCTCCCATGTATGCACTCGAACTCAAAAGAATTAAAGCCCTAAACATATGAGTTAAAACCTTAAGTTCTTACAAGAAATCCTTAATTCCTGTGTCTTTGGATTAGGCAAAGGAATTTTAAATTTGGCACCCAAGCCAAAAGTGACAAAAGAAAAAATATTTACAGTTTATTAAAATTTAAAAAATAAAGGCTTAATTTATTTTTATTTTTATGAGAGAGAGAAAGGCCAGGGTTCTACTCAACTCTGGCATATACAGTGTTGGGATCAAATTTGGGACCTCATGCATGAAGGTCTTATGCTCTACTACTGAGATCAAATTGTAAAATTGTATGCTTAAAAGAATACCATCAATAAAGTAAAAACTGGCAGTGTCACATCCTGTTGAACACACAAATTGCATATGCAAAAGACCCAGGTTCAAGCTCCAGTCTCCATATGCAGGGGAGAAGCTTCATGAGTGTGAAGCCTTGATGCAGGTATCACTCTGTATCTCCTCTCCTCTCTCAGTTTCTCCCTGTTCTATTGATGAGAGAGAGAGAGAGAGAAAGAAAGAGAGAGAGAGAGCGAGAAACATTGGGAAATGAAATGTCAAGAGTGGTGGATTTGTGGTGTAGACACCAAGCCCCAGCAATAATCTTCGTGGGAAAAAAAAACTAAACTAAAAACTGATGGCCCATAGGATGGGAAAATTAGTTCTGTTTTCAGTTTACATATATGAGTGGTCTGGGAGGTGGCACAGTGGATAAAACATTGGATTCTCAAGCATAAGGTCCGAGTTTGATCTCCAACAGCACATGTACCAGAGTGATGTCTTGTTCTTTCTCTCTCCTCCAATCTTTCTTATTAATAAATAAATAAATTCTTTAAAAATTTTTACATATATGTGATAAGGGACTTATACCTAGACTAAGAACTATTGCAACTCACTATTAAAAAAAATACAACTAGGGGAGTCGGGAGGTAGCACAGCGAGTTAAACACACGTGGCGCAAAGCACAAGGACTGGCATAAGGATTCCGGTTCGAGCCCCCGGCTCCCCACCTGCAGGGGAGTAGCTTCACAGGCAGTGAAGCAAGTGTGCAGGTGTCTATCTTTCTCTCCCCCTCTCTGTCTTCCCCTCCTCTCTCAATTTCTCTCTGTCCTATCCAACAACGACGACATCTACAACAATAAAACAAGGGCAACAAAAGGGAATAAATTAAATTAAATTAAATTTAAAAAATACAACTAGTCCAATTAAAAATGGATAAAAAAATCTAAATAGACAATTCTCCAAAAGAAGATAAACAAACAGCCAATAATCAGGTGAGGAGATACTCCACATAAGTAGCCATTAGGGAAATCCAAATTAAAACCACAATGAAATGCCACTTTCCCCCCACTAGGTGGATACAATAAAAATGCAGATAATAACAAGTGGCAGCAAGGTTACAGAGAAATTAGAACCCACATAAATTGCTGGCTGGAAAATAAAAAAGGTGCAGCCATTTCATAAAACAGTTAAAAAATGTTAACTGCATTAAAATTTTGATTATGGAGTTTTTGCATTGCATAACCATCCTATTTCTAGGAGAATGTCTAAGAGAATTATGTACATATATCTATCAAAAATATACTTGTAGATAAATGCTCATGACCACATTATTAAGAATAACCCAAAAGGGATGCAATGAAATGTTCTCCAATTGATGAGTGAATAAGCAAAAATTGCATGTTTGTATACTGGTGTATCAATCTGCTGTAGAAATAAAATACTGATGTACAAGGACCTGAGTTTAAGTCCCTGGTTCCCATCCACAGAAGGGAAGCTTCACAAACAGTGAAGCAGTGTTCCAGGTGTCTCTCTGTCTCTCTTTTCCTCTCATCTACCTTCTTTCTCAACTTCTCTCTGTTGTATCAAAGAAAAATAAGAAAATGTCTTTTTAATGAAATACTGATACATTCTATAATGTGGAAGAACCATGCACATGTGCCAGACACAGAAAGTCCCATGTTGTAGGATTTTGTTAATTTGAAATATAGACGAAATAATAGAAATCGCAAATAGATTAATAGTTGTGAGAGGCTATGCATAGAAGATAGTGGGGAATAACTGCTAATAGATAAAATGTTATTTGAGGAGGGAGGAAATATTCTGAGATTAGAATGAAAATAGTTGCATAGCTTTGTGAATACACTTAAGTCCACTGAATTTGAATCTGGATACAAAGTGGTCCACTTTTGTAACTGAAATATTTTCTGTTTATTTTATTTGATAGGACAGAGAGAAATTGAGAGGGTAGGAAGAGAGAGAGAGAGAGAAGACCTCTGCAGCACCCCTTCATCACTTGTGAAGCTTCCCCACCCCTTAAAGGTGAGGGCTGGGGACTTGAACCTGAATCCTTTCACATAGAAACATGTGTGCTGCTTGTCTCCAAAAGTGGTCCATTTTTAAAATGAATTGTATGGTGTATAAATTACATCTCTAAAAAGTATGTTTAAAAATTATCAGTATTGGAATCCCTAAAATTAAACTTGAGTCAGTTAATTCGCCCCAAACTTTGCTGTACTTATATTCTCCTACCCACCCTCAAAGCAACACTGTACTTCAGGATTTGTCCATGGGTCCTCTTCCCTTTCTTTAAAAAAATTTTTAAAATTATCTTTATTTTAATTATTTGATAGTGACAGCCAGAAATTGAGAAGAGGGAGGAGACAGAGAGAGAGAGAGAGAGAGAGAGAGACACTTGCAACACTGCTTTATCACTTGTGAGGCTTTCCCCCTGTAGGTAGGGACTGGGGGCTTGAACCTGGGTCCTTGCACATCGTAACGTGTGCTAAACCAGGTGCACCACCACCCAGCCCCCTCCTCTTCCCTTTCTTCTCTCTGCTCCATCAGTGATCTCATCCAACCCAGTGTGTCTAACAATTTCCCTTTATGTTGATATCTCCTCAATCAACATAGCTAGGCTAGACTGCTTCTCTGAACTCCAGATCTAGAGATCCAACAGCTTGACTGTTGTATGCTTTACATTGGGTAGTTCTCTCCCAACAAGAGAATTGGATCAGTCCAGTTTGTTTCTCGGCCCGCTTGGCCCCGCCCCGAGGAACCCCGAGAGGGTTCCTGAGTTCGAGAGTAAGAAAGAGTTCCTAAATTCGAGAGTAAGAGTGACAGAGTTCCAGAGTTGGAGAGTAAGAGAGAGTGCTTGCGCCGCTGCAAAGAGACAGCAGAGTTCTGTTTGGTGATTAGTTTGGTTTAGTTTATGAATCGTTGTTCCTGAATAAAAAAATACAGCTTCCCTGCCCAGCCATTGTCTCCGCGTTTCTGTTACCCGCCCGTGAAGCTAGCCCGGCCGGCCAGAGCTTCCGAAATTTTAACAACAAATGGCGCCCACGTGGACCTGACCTGCGCATCTCTCAGATAAGTAAAGACAATTTGGCTACCTATGCACTATGGCCTTCTCTTCTGCTTGTGAAGAGATCTCCAAAGGCCTCTGCTCTTTCTTCAAGAGACTGTTTTGCTGTTTCTGGAACATTTATCTCTGGACCACTCTGTGGTTTCCATTTGCTCGGGCGAACTCAGAACAGCCAGCGGGAATAGCCAGCAGGTGGGAGGCGAGGCGCGGAGCTGCTGTTTCCACCTAGTTAAACAGCCAGCCCCACGCACTGCGCCCGCAGCCCCGCAGCCCCGCAGCCCGCAGGAGGCCGACGCCAGCACACAAGAGCCCCAAGAGCCCGACACCAGCACGCAGGAGCCCGATGCCAGCACGCTGGAGCCCGATGCCAACACGCAGGAGCCCGATTCCAACACGCAGGAGCCCGATTCCAACACGCAGGAGCCCAATGCCAGCACGCAGGCCAGCCCACAGAGGCCGGCTCTCCACCGCGTGGCGCAGGGCACTGGACGCATGATCCCTCCACGCTGCTCTGCCACTGTGAGCAGGGCAGCAGACATGGCAGAGCCATGGGGCAGGGCCGCGGCGGCCTATCATGGCCGCCACCCCTGGGCACCTAGGCCCACGCCTTCTACAAAACTGGCCCGCCTGCCCTCTTGCTATGAATTCTGGAATGGTCCCGGACCTCCCGGATCCCTGGGCTCCCTGCTGAAACTGGGCACACGAGATCTCCAGCTGCCAGTCCGGTCTGAAGGCAGACAAGCTGGAGTACGCAGAGATTTGTACAGAGATTGCAACCTGCAATTCCTAGAAGTGAAGCTGCGCGGGAAGCCACCTCCGGATGGTGAACCCCCCCCCCAACAACTAAGACAGTACATATCTAAATTCATGTTTAAAATGACATGTCTTCGTAACAAAGGTTTCTCTCCTTGTGTATTAATGACCATGTTTATGTGTATGTTTAAAGTTTGGTAAACAATAACTTTAAGGTTAAAAACAGTAACTTTAAGGCTAAATTTTTACTAGTCAAAGTTAGATGAAAAAGGTTTTCAACGTAATTCTCATAAAGATAAAATTAACTTACATTTAGAGTCTGAGGTAAAAATTAGTTAACAATCAATATATTTTAACTAAGTTGGTCTAAACAAAAGGTTAAATAGACTTGTTGATGTGTAAAACTCTCCATTACCTTCTCTATTAGAAATGGTAGATCGCACAATGGCTATGCTAATTATTCTCATGCCTGAGGTTTCCTTTCCTGACTCCATCTTGAATGGGTGTAACAAAAGGTTAAAAAGACGTTGTTGCTATGTAAAAGTCTCAAATTCCTTCTCTATTAGAAATATGCTAATAACAAGTTTTGTTTCATAGTAAGTAAATTGCAGCCAGCTGCCTTTGGGACTCTAGGCTGTTCCCTGCCGCCATGCAAATGCCCGTCGAGGCAAGTAGCCCCCCAGAGGCAAGAAATGTTTTTTTTTAAGCTGATAAAGTTTAGCCCACAGAGGCAGATATGGCCCCCTCAGGCCTTCCCTTGACAGCACACTGGTTCTTGTTACTTGCTTACATGTTTCTCCATGTTTGTGCCAGTTTCTTTTTTTTTTAAATGCCTGTACGATATATGTTTCTGTTCACCCCACACCCTTGATACTATAGTCATTTAGTTAAAAAGAAAAAGGGGAATTGTTGTATACTTTACATTGGGTAGTTCTCCCCCACCAAGAGAATTAGATCAGTCCAGTTTGTTTCGCGGGCCCACTTAGCCCCGCTCCGAGGAACCCCGAGAGGGTTCCTGAGTTCGAGAGTAAGAAAGAGTTCTTAAGTTCGAGAGTAAGAGTGACAGAGTTCCAGAGTTGGAGAGTAAGAGAGAGTGCTTGCGCCGCTGCAAAGAGACAGCAGAGTTCTGTTTGGTGATTAGTTTGGTTTAGTTTATGAATCGTTGTTCCTGAATAAAAAAATACAGCTTTCCTGCCCAGCCGTTGTCTCCGCGTCTCTGTTACCTGCCCATGAAGCTAGCCCGGCCAACAAGAGCCGCCGAATTGTAACAACACTTGACCACTCTGTTTCTATATCCCACAAATGTCTCAGACTTAACACTTCCCTGAAACAAGACTTTGGTAACTTCCACTCCAAAGATTTCCCTCAACCCCATCCTTGGGTGTCTGTACCTCTCAATAAGTAACACTATGATTCACCTATCTGCTCAATCCAGAAACTGAGAAATCTCCTTTGATTCTTCTCTTTTGTATCACTCTTCCCCATGTGCCCCAAGTGATCAATGCAGTAATTAGCATGTAGTAGACATGCATTTAGTCAGTCGATGAATATTTGAGATTCTGCTGTATTCCGGGTACTGCTATAGGCATTAGACCTACAACAGGGAGCAAAACAAGTCCTTTTTGCAGTTCTCTTTCAGTATCCAGATTTTACTCTACCATTGTAATAAGTTTTCTGTGCTAATTTGAAAGGTTACAGGCAGCCTTGTGCTCGTAGCTGCACAATTTACAAGAACCAAAACAAGGAAGCCACTTAAATCCCCCAGATAGATGACTGGATAAAGAAGTTAAGTAATATATGTATTCAGCAGAGTGGTGTTCTGCAGTCAGAAAAGATGAGATTGTATTATCTAAAACAAAATGGATGGAGTTAGAGATGATTATTCTAAGTGAAACAAGATGTGAAGGACAGCTACTAGATTATTTCATTCATGTGGATTATAGCAAATGAACTTGCAGGGACAATATGATAACTAGACTGTCTCTTGGACTTTGTGAGAACTATATCTGTTATTAGGGGTGGGGAGAACTTTGGTTGAGGCTGTTGACTTACATACATCATGTATGGATGTGAAATTAAATCCCTGAAATCTTATAATTCTGTAAAACGCTGTTAAATCACTAATTTAAAAATGAAAAAAGTAGCTTTCTGTATTAAAATTAACATTTTTTTAAAAAAAAATCTCTCTCCCTCACTTGACTGACCTCCTTAAGAGTAGAATCTGAATCTTATTTACCTCAAGGACCGGGATGTAGTGGTACTTAGCACTTCCCCCCCCTCCCATATGATTCAAAGTGCCTTTTGATCTTGAATGCCATTTCTCTCCACTCTGGCCCAATTCCACCTCTAGATACGACCAAACAAATAGCATAAATTAATGTGGCTGGGGGCACGAAGCAGTTCTGTTGTTTGTTTATTTGTTTTTTTCCCTTGGCATTCAGATTCCATTTCATACTCAGAGCCTGGGGCAGAGCTTCAGCCAAAGCCTAGGAGTCTTGAAGAACTCTCAGGTGCCCTTGGAGAAGAGATTGCTTCTTGGAGTGATGCTTTTTTTGAGGTCTTTGCATTTAGAGAGGGTTTCTGTATCCCTGAGGTCCTGGAAACCTACCCTGTTCATTGTAAATTAGGATCATAACAATTCCAAGCACTGCCCTCATTCTGTGTTAGAACCCCATGTTGATTCTGAAGTAGCCTACAGAGGAGTGAGGTAGGGAAAAAAAGTCAAACTAAAGAAACAGAGCCCAGCAAGAAGTTATGCTTCAACCATTGAACCTGCCCATACAGCTGGGAAGCAAACACCTCACACCACAGACACTGGTATGGGAGGCTGGCTAAGTCAGCTTGGAATGCCAAGTACACCAGGTCATCTGAAACCTGGATACCTAGGTCTCCACTGCAGTCACCTAAGTCTCTACCATGTTGCCTATTAGGAAAGATGATCCTCACTACACAATTTCCACAAGTCAGTGTAGTAACTTCTGTGCTTCTGATGAAAAGAAAGAAAGAAAGGAAGAAAGAAAGAAAGAGAGAGAGAGAGAAAGAAAGAAAAGAAAGAGAAATAGGCCAAGAAGAGTTAGAGTAGGGAGACATGTCATTTTTTTAAGGAGAGTACATTTTTCCTTCCATTTAAAGCCTAAGAACATCTATGGGTGAGGGAGGGTTTTCAAGGAGTGTGTGTGTGTGTGTGTGTGTGTGTGTGTGTGTGTGTGTGTGTTGGGGAGAAGCTGTCAGTGAAGACGTAGGGGAAAGGACACAATGACAAAATAGTGATGGATCTGAGGGCATTCGGGGACTGTGGAATAATGACAGGAGGGACAGTGAAAAGAGCTGACGGGGATGACGCTGGGGGCAGGAGACAGGCTGACCGTAAAGGTCCTCCGAGTGGGGTGAACTGACACTGACAGCAGTGACCCCACGTGGAGCCATGGAAGGGCTGTCGCTCGCCTGTGGCTGCATCTCCTCCCAAGCTGATCCAGTGTCCTAGCTGGGGCTCCCCAGGCTGGGCTCCGAATGTACGTGCCCCCGCTACAATGCCAACACATCAAACAAGCCACCATTCAAACAGGATCATTTTCCTGCAGGCAGCTGCTTGCTGCAATCATTCTGCTGATTAAATTTCCTTCTGGAAAGTACTGCACAGACATTAATCAGGTGTCACAGCCACTCCATCCTATTGAGCCAAAGCCTCTCTGACCTTTAAAAACCCACCAAAACAGTTTCTAGAATACATCTCCTCAGCGAGAGGGAGACAGATCCTCAGACCAGCCCTGAAAAATCCATACTGGCCTGGCCCCCTCCCCTGCCCACTGCTCAATGATTTTCTTCTCTCCTGGAGACAGAAAAGGGGACCTGAGTCTCAGCTGATATTTGGCTTGGGTGGAGGGAGGCTCTTGTCAGCCTTCCATCTTGTTAAGGCTGGTAACACCCCCACTTATGTGGGTTTGAAGGTCCAGAAGGGTTTCCCCTCCTCAGAGAAGCTTTCTCCCACCCCCTGACATGTCCACTTTTACCAATACCCTCTCCCAGTTAAAACAAGGTAGTCTGGAGACATCCTCTGTGTAAATGAGATAGAACTCACCAGCTTAGCTAGAAGAGAGAGAGTTTATATACAGCAATGGTGCAACCACAGAGCCCTTTCCCTTACTCTCCACGTGCTTTCCCACACATAGCCTCATGCCATCTTCATACCAGCCTTGTGAAGAAGATTTATGATCACTCTCAGACCCATCGTGGGGGTGGGGGTGGGGATGTCAAAATGGAGGTGCAGAGAGATGGATTGATTTGGTTGAAGGCCTCGGGCTAGAAAATAGTCTCCTGGTGCCAAGCCTTAAGCACTCTCTGTCGCACTAACACAAATGGATACTGGCAACCAAGGGTTCTAAAATGAGATGCGTTTTGATTGGGGTGCAAGCCATGGCTAAGGAGGTCACCTCCAAGTAGGGTGTCAGAGAAAGGGCTTGCAAGCAGACAGAAGGCATTAGGCGGGAGCTACGGATGGGGAGAGGGTCAGGGCAGGGCGAGGGGCAACCTGGTATCCATCACCAAGTCAGATGTTAGGTAGAGTTCATGCGTCCCCTCTTACACCCAAGTCAGTAGGTGGGGAATAAAGTGCCTTCTCTCTAGCTGGGCACCTTGCCAGAAGTGGTGGTGAAATGCTGGATGTGTGTGGAGGAGGGGAAGCCACATATGTGTGTTCCCCTGGGTTGGGCTATACTGTGGGAGTTGGGGGGGGTGGAGATATACCAGCAGTCTCTGGCCTCTCACTCCCTTCAGGCAGTGCCCATTCAAATCCAGAGCATCCGTTTTCAGAGCATTCTGACACTGTCTCAGTAATGTAAGACAGTGCCCTGTCCTTAAAGCATAATGTAATAACAAATGCAGTGTGGTAGACTGCAACTTAATTGGAAAGGATGCCTTAGACTGTTCGGGATGCTACAGAACATTTGGCATAGCCATTAAAAACTGTTCTCCAGAGCTCAGGAAACTAATTGCAAATGGTTAGGTAATGCACAACTGATGGAAAGAAGATTTCCCCTTAAATTGATTCCACAGTATACGTGCAGAGATGTTTATAGCAATACTGCTTGTAACTAGGAAAAAAAAAAAAACTGGAACAAAATTAAATGTCCAACCATAGGGGGTTGGTTAAATAAGCCTGAAACATTTCCATGATGGAAATGTCATGCAAATGCTGAAGAATTAAGTAGAACTACATATACTGAAATGGAAGTGTGTCCGTGGATCAGTATTGGGTGTGTTTTAAAAGGTGAGTTGCAGGATGATGTGTATAATTGGGTTCGAGTTTTGTTCACTGTCAGTGTGTAAGTCTGTGATGCACGTGTGCCCACGCATCCATAGGGAAGGTGAAAAAGTTTGGAGAAATGTACAGGAGACTTTAAATACAGGTCACTTCTGAAATATGAGGTTGGGGACAGGAAGGCTCACTTTTCTATTTTATTATGATTTTTAAACATTTTTTATATTTTATGTATTTACTGGATAGAGCTAGAGAAATTTAAAAAATTGAAAAAAATAAACAAGTGAGACAAACAAATACACACACACACACACACACACACAACCTCAAGCAATTTAGTAAAAAAAAAAAAAGAAAGAAAGAAAGAGAAATTGAGAGAGAAGAGGAAGATAGAGAGTGAGGAAGCAAGACACCTACAGTACTACTTTTACTATTCATGAAGCTTCCCCACTGCAAATTGGGAACCGGGGGCTTGAACCTGGGTTCTTGAACATGTTAACATGTACACCCAGCCAGCTGTACCACCTGCCCTCTTATTAATTAGTTTTTAATTGTCTTTTGTGACCCATGTGGTGGTACAGTGGATAAAACATTGGACTCTCAAGCATGAGGTGCTGAGTTTGATCCCTGCCATCACATGCATCAGTGGTTCTCTAGTTCTCTGTCTCTCTCATTAATATATTTTTTTTGCCCCCAGGGTTATTGCTGGGGCTCAGTACACTATGAATCCACTGCTCCTGGAGGCTATTTTTTTCCTTTTATTGCCCTTGTTTATTGTTGCTGTTATTGCTGTCGTTAATAAATCTTTTAAAGATCAATTTAACCTGTCTTTTAACAGAAGACATTTCCAGATATACATATGAATTCCCATTTTTTGGTTCCTTCTGTTGACTATTACAAAGTGGTTTTTATTTTATAATATATATTATTTTCCTGTCCACAAAACTGATAAACTAGCCATTCTTACCTTCACCGAGGTTACACTATATTTGATGAGATGTATAATTGGAAACTTGTACTTCATTTCAAAGGCTCATCTTTCAAATATTTATTATTTGTATTTTATAAGTCAGAGAGAAATTGAAGGGAAAGGGAAGAGAGAGAAAAAGACAGGGGAAGTACCGGGAGAAGGAGAGGGAGGGAGGGAGGGAGAGAGAGACAGAGAGACAGAGAGACTGACCTATAGTACTATTTCACTGCTTGTGAAACTTTCCCTCTGCAGATGAAGACCAAGGGTTTGAACCTGGGTCCTTGTATATGATGATATATGCATTCTACCAGATGTGCCACTTCCTGTCCTCCTGAAAGACTCCCTCTCTCTCTCTTTTTTTTTTCTTACTTCATCAGTTATCATTGGAGAATCCACTGCTTCTGGCGGACATTTTTATTTTCTTTTTAAGAAAATATTTTTTCTTTTCTTTTTATTATCATCATCATCATCATCATCATGGTGCATCCCGTGAGTACCCATTCATTGGGGAAACTGACGATCCTTCCTAGCCGACTGAATCCACATGGATCCCAGTCACTTTCAAAGCCAGCAACAAGCAGCTCCTGACAGCTTTCAACCTGACGCTGTTGACTGGCTATGGAAGAAGGGCAAACGCTAGAAGAAGAATCATCATCATCATCATTATTATCCAGAGCACTGCTCAGCTCTGGCTTATGGTGGTACAGGGGATTGAACCAGGGACTTTGGAGCCTCAGACATGAGAGTCTCTTTGCACAACCATTATGCTCTATACCCCCTGGCAGCCACTTTTTCCATCTTATTGGATAGGACAGAGAAATTGAGAGGGGAAGGGGAGGGAGAGATGGAGAAAGACACCTGCAGACCTGCTTTACTGATTGCAAAACTTCCCCCTGCAGGTGGTGAGTGGGAGCTCCATCCTGGATCCTTGCATGGGTCCAAGACTCATTTTTTGATGCATACACTTCCCATTGTATGAAATTGATCTGTAATAATTTTGTAATTATTGGATATTCAGTAAAGGAAGGCAGCCTTCGTTGAACAGCTCTCTCATTATAGCAGAATTTTGGGGTCCTGGGCAGACAGCTGAGGTACAAAGCGATTTAGAAGCATTTCACCTTCGGTACACTTTCTTACAGGTCTAACCGATCTGCAAGGCTGTATTTCTTTTCAACAGAAATACACTGAAATTCAGCCTCACCGAAGGAATTCTCTCTAATAAATAAAAGTGCTCGTCTTATTCCTCTCTCTACACTGTCTGACTCCCTTAGCGCCCCCAATGCCACGATCCAATCCCAGGTACAGTTCATTTTATTCTCCTAGGTCATTTCCCCAGAAAATTGTATCTTTCAGGTAACCCAAAGAATAGATAGCTCCCTACTGGTATAATTTCGGGGGCACAGAAAGAGCTGGATCAGAAAGAAACACCGATGAGGCTGGGTGGTGGCTCACCTGGTTGAGTGCACACATTTTAGTGCACAAGGACCCATGTTCAAGCCCACGCTCCCCACCTGCAGGGGGAAAGCTTCACAAGTGGTGAAAACAGTGCTACAGATGTCTCTCTGCCTCTTTCCCTTCCTCTCAATTTCTGTCTGTCTCTAATAAATAAAGATAATATATTTTTTTTAAAAAAAGAAACACTGACTCGCCTGCCAGCAACTTTCATCACACAATGCAAGAGAAGCACAAATTCCTTTGAGAGAGGTAACACGTTACTCAAAACTTGCAGTCAAACAGAAGACTGAAAGCAGTGGTGTGTGTGTGTGTGTGTGTGTGTGTGTGTGTGTGTGTGTGTGTGTGTGTGTGTGTGTGTGTGTAAGAGAGAGGGACAGAAATACACACACACACACACACAAAACCAAAGTAGGTGGGTCTTGAGTGGTTCCAAGTTCACATTGCAGGGAAGAAATTCCTTTACAAAATAGAATGTAGAGGGGTTTGGAATGCTCATTAATTAATTAATCAATTCATTTATTCAGCCACTAGTGTTTCATCTGGACTTTGTGCCTGAGTAATTCCACCACTCTTGGTGGACTTTTCAAATTAAACTAATTTTTTTTTTAACCAAAGCACTGCTCAGCTCTGGCTTTGAGTGGTGTAGGGTATTGAACCTGTAACTTTAGATCCTCAGGCATGAAAGCCTCTTTGAATCACCATTATGCTATCTACCCCTTGCATAAGGAGAATATTTTTAATATTTTTATTTTATTTTTTTTCCTGGTGGACCTTTTCTTTTCTTTCTTTCTTTTTCAATCTCAGGGAGAGGCACAGAGAGAAAACCCCATGTGATCCATACCCCTGTAGTGTCATACATGATATTCCCATGTGGTGCTCAAGGTCTCAAAACTGAGCCCTCAGGCATGGTAAAGTGTGCCTTCTACCAAGTGAGCCATCTCCCAGTCCCCCCTCCTTTTAAAAATTTTATTAGTGATTTAATATTGATATACAGAATTACATGGTAACGGGTATAATTCCACACCATTCTCACCACCAGAGTTCTGAATCCCCAACCCCTCCATTACAACCCATAGCAGTCCTCCTAAGACTGTAGACATGGGCTAACCATAATCTCTACCAATATGTAGCTAGATTTGTACAGAATTGCCCCCTTTTCTTCCAAGTCCAGTTCTCTCTTCCCCTCAAAGTCACACATAGTGGGGTATAGCACTGGAGAGGAGAGGTTCCAGGACATATCGGTGAGGGTGTCTGTCCAGTGAAGTCAAAATGGAATCACGATAACATCTGCAACTTGGTGTCTGGAAGGTGGTAGGATATAAAGCTCAACAAGGGGAGTCTGGCAGTAGTGCAGCGGGTTAAGCGCACATGGCACAAAGCGCAAGGACTTGTGAGAGCATCCTGGTTCGAGCCCCTGGCTCTCCACCTGCAGGGGAGTCGCTTCACAGGCAGTGAAGCAGGTCTGCAAGTGTCTATCTTTTTCTCCCCCTCTCTGTCTTCCCCTCCTCTCTCCATTTCTCTCTCTCCTATCCAACACCGACTACATCAATACAACAACAATAATAACTACAACAACAATAAAAAACAATAAAACAATAAAACAATAAAAAACAACAAGGACAACAAAAGGGAAAATAAATAATAATAATAATTTTTTTAAAGCTCAACAAGGGGAGTTGGGCGGTAGTGAAGCAGGTTAAGCGCAAGTGGCACCAAGCGCAAGGACCTGCATAAGGATCCCAGTTCGAACCCCCAGCTCCCCACCTGCAGGGGAGTCACTTCACAGACGGTGAAGCCAGTCTGCAGGTACCGATCTTTCTCTCCTTCTCTCTGTCTTCCCTTCCTCTCTCCACTTCTCTCTGTCTTATCTAACAAAGACGACATCAATAACAACAACAAAGAATAACTACAACAATAAAAAAACAAGGGCAACAAAAAAGAAAATAAATAAATGTTTTTTTTAAAAAAGCTCAACAAGATGGTTAATGAACAGGAAACAGAAAGCAGAAACAGAGCAGATTAGGGATCTTAGGGTGGAAGAAAGCTGGGAAGTTCATTTTAAGCATGTTTCTAGGGGCCCATGACTATGGTAGTTTTTGCTTGAGGTTGATAGTGTGAGGTTAGATAAAGATATAGTCTGAGAAAATGGTGTCAAAATAGAGAAAAGAGCTAGAAAGTTGGATTAGGGCAGAGAGTAGCTCCCACTCTTGAAAAAAAATTATATGGATAAAATTTACTATTTACCTCCATCCACCTGATTCAGGGCATATATATATTAGCACCAGAGTCTGCCTGTGTAATCTCTAAGCCCCTACTGGCCTGAGCTCGCAGCTCATGATCATAGCTGGAAACATTGCAGGCTGCACTCAGTTCAGGACCAGTCTTCCTTGAGTGATAGGGCAGGATACCCCAGCCTCCCTTCATGAGACTGGAGCAGTCCCTACTATCACTGCTTTATGATGAGGACAAGATCCTAGGAAGGCTCACAAGAGCCAGTCCCCTTTATTTCTAAAATCTGTTGAGGGGCTGAGGAGACAACATACTGGTTCTGCAAGAAGACTTTCCTGCCTGTGGCTCTGAGGACCGAGGTTCAGTGGAGCACTGCCATAACTAAGAGCTGAGCAGTGCTCTGCTCTCTCTCTCTCTCTCTCGTTCTCTCTCTCTCCATGTTCTTTCTCATTAAAATAAAGAATTTAAATTTTTAAAAAAATATATATTGGTGGGGCTAGTTTTAATCCACCACCCAGTCATAGCTGTATGAAATATATGTGTGGCTTTCCCTCTAATCCTTTTTCTCTTCATCAGTACACATTTTTAACAAAACAAGGGATCAAGCTATACATGCAGTTTCTAGCCTACTCTCCCACTCATTATTATGGACCTTTCCATGTCCTTAGTACTTGAAAACAAAATGCAATTTTAATAGTTACATAACACATATATTGTGTGATCGTGATGCCATCTAGTTCATCATTCCCCTAATTTGAGGGCATTTGGGGTGGGTTTTTTTCCCTCCCTTTTATTATAAATAATGTTGCCATGGACATCTTTGCGCATAAATCTCAGCCTGGATTTCTCCTAGTACAGATTCCCAGAAGTGGAATTACTGAGTCACAGAGTGTAAACATTTTTAAAGGCTCGTTTGGAGCAGCTTGAACTGGTAGCAAATCTATTGATTCCCAGAAAGGACTGAACACTGAAATCCTCTCCAGTCCAAACCAGAATCAAACAGTTGTACATCCATGACCCTCCCCTAGAGCCCCCCCACCCCATCTTGTGACAAGGCCACATCCAATTAGGTGTTTAATGAATGTCTGTAGATGGGGATAAAGGAAAAGGATGTTCTGAGCTCTGGGATTAATTAAAGGAAGGGAGCGAAAAAGGACAATTGCAGCTTAACTGAACCCTATCTTCTCTCTCCCCATCAACTGGCATCACTTGCAAGTAAACCAGTTCATTCAAACCAGGAACCCCACCAAGTAATCCCTCCCCATCCCTCCACACACCTGTGGGCTTAAGGCCACTCACTTCATCTCCTGACCTCTTCCTCCACCCCAATTAAAAGGTAATACAGGGGGTCGGGTGGTAGTGCAGTGGGTCAAACTCACATGGTGCGAAGCACAAGGTCCTGCATAAGGATCCCAGTTCCAGTCCCCGGCTCCCCACCTGCAGGGGAGTCGCTTCACTGGCAGTGAAGCAGGTCTGCAGGTGTCTGTCTTTCTCTCCCCCTCTGTTTCCTCTCCTCTCTTAATTGCTCTCTGTCCTATCCAACAATAACAACAACAATAATAATAACAACAAGGGCAACAAAATGGGAAAAAAGGCTTCCAGGAGCATTGTACTCATAGTGCATGCACCAAGCCCCAGCAATAAAGTTGGAGGCAAAAAAAAAAAAACCCAAAAAACAAAAAAAACGTAATACATAAGACTGGTGGGAAAGCAGCATAATGGTTCTGCAAGACTTTCATGCCTGAGGTTCTGAAGCCCCAGGTTCAATTCTCAGCACCACCATTAGTCAGAGCCGAGCAGTGCTTTGGTTTCTTTCTATATATCTTTTTCTCTGTATCTCCCTTTCATCAAAATAAATGTATTTTAACAATATTTTTAAAGTCTTGTTTTAATTTATTGTCTTTTTTCTCTTCATTTTAATAAGAGAGATACGGAACAAAAGGTATAGATAGACAGACAGACAAGAGCACTCACTGCTCAGCTCTGGCTTATGATGGTGCTAGAGATTGAATCGGGGACCCTGGGTGCCTCAGACATGAAAGATTTCTTTTCTTTTTCTTTCTTTTTTTTTTTTTTTGCAGAATCATAATGTTGTCTCAGCAGCCCTTTCACAATGTTTCAAAAATAATTTATTTATTGGATAGAGGCAGAGAAATTGAGAAGGAAGGGAAAGATATAGAGAGAAACACCTAGAGCACTGCTTCACCACTTGTGAATGTTCTTTCCTGCAAGTGAAGTCCAGAGACTTAAACTCAGGTCCTTGCACACTGTATTATGAATATTCAACTGGAAACATCACCACCTGGCCCCAATAAATTTATATATAAAAAAGGTAAGGGATCAGGGGGTGGCTCACCTGGTTGAGGACACGCGTTATAATGTGCGAGGAGCTAGGTTCAACCTCCCAATCCCTACCTGCAGGGAGGAAGATTCACAAGCAGTGAAGCAGGTCTGCAGGTCATTCTCTCTCTCTCTCTCTCTCTTTCTCTCTCTCCCTCTGGACCTCCCCCTTCCTTCTTGATTTCTCTTTCTATCCAATAAAGAGTAAATACTTTCTGCATATATCTTTCCTTCAAGAAATACTTCAGTAGGGTCCAGGTGGTAATGCACTCAGTTGATCACACATATTACCATGTGTAAGGACCCATTGACTATTTTCACGCTAATATGAATGTTTCCTGATGAACTATTTTATGTTGACTCTAAAATTTAAAATAAGGATTTAAACATCAATATTTTCCTCATGTATCCATTGCTGTGTGCATTTACCGGTATGTACATTATAGATCTATGCCTTCAAATTAGGAAAATGAGAAAGTCTATGGCCTTTGGTCTTCAAGAAATGACTTCCTCTTTGTATTGGGAAGTAGATTGTTGTTCCCAACTTTACTATGGAGAATTCATCAAGTGTAGGTACACCTGTCTTATTTTGATGTCTTTTTAAAAATGTTTTTATTTATAAAAAGGAAACACTGACAAAAACCGTAGGATAAGAGAGGTACAACTCCACACAATTCCCATCAACAGAACTCCATATCCCATCCCTTCCCCTGGTAGCTTTCCTATTCCTTAAGCCTCTGGGAATCCAGGGTCATTATAGGGTGCAGAAGGTGGAATCCAGGGTCATTATAGGGTGCAGAAGGTGGAAGGTCTGGCTTCTGTAATTGCTTCCCCACTGGACATGTGCATTGACAGGTCAATATATACTCTCAGCCTGTCTCTCTTTCCCTAGTGGGGCAGGGATATGGGGAAGCAGGGCTCCAGGACACATTGGTGGGGTTGCCTGCCCAGGGAAGTCTAGCTGGCATGGTAGCATCTGGAACCTGGTGGCTGAAAGAAGAGTTAACATATAAAGCCAAACAAGTTTTTTGCTACATTTTCATGTCTATCAATATTAATAAACAATGTACTTTGGAATCAGAATGATCCCCTTATATTCATTTTCATATAATTCTCCTGATGCTCTTTATCACACATTAGTGATCAGAAAGGAGACAGAATTTCCATTCCTGAAAAGGAGATCACCTGGGATTGCAACAAGACAGGACTAGAACGACTTCAGGAATCCACTAAATCACCAGTGAGTGCAAACACGTGTGGCTCGTGGGCAGAGAGGAGCCTAAGGAAAGATTAGGTAACGGCTGGTAACAGTCCGGCAATTAACCAGTTTAGGCACCACGTTCAGTCTGTTTTACCCACAAAAAGACTGCTGAAGGGAGGAAAGGACTCCCCTAAGACTCACTAAATGCAACTGTGAGTCTCCATTGCTACTTCCCTCAGAGGCTGGAGCTGCAGGGGCAAGGCCCTGTGCTGACATCTGGGAACAGAGATCTGACAAGGAAACTCAGGAGAAAATCTATACCTCGGTGGCCTAGCAGTGGGGCTGTATAGTGGGAGCCTTTCCACATTGTTCTCCTGATGAGAACATGGTGAATAATTGCCTCAGAACCTACAGACTATAAACAGGACTTGTTTAGAAACTCAAAGGTCCCAGCAGTGTTGCCTGGCTTGGCAGAGAAGCTGATTTGAACACGAGGCTTTGGATCCTTGGGGTGTGAGAGTCTCTTTTAATAACAATTATGCTTTCTCTCCCCCACCCTGCTTTATATCTTGGTCAGGAGTGAGTGATTAAGCTAAAAAGCATACTTATAGTTAAAAAGCCCTCAGGCTCCCATAGCCTACAGGGAAGAAAATGAAAAAAAGAAGCTTTTAACAGCCTCTGTGGTCCAACTTAGGGATTGAAATAATATTGAAACAACTGTTAATTTCCACAACTGTGAACTCTTTAAGTACCTTACTTAGACACAAGTCAATCCAGGTAAGAGTGATCAGTAATTTGAAAAGTACTGAGAGAGGGACCTCATAACATACTATATAGAATGGTAAAACCAACAATAGAAATATTGGAGAAATGAACCAGGACAAGAGTCCAGCTAAAAGCCCCTCAAAGGTTGAAGCACAAAATAATGAGGTCATCATCCAAACGCTAGTTAAGGAAATAGTCACAGGAGGGAGTAAAGAGTTTGAAAGAATTGTCATCAGAAATGCAGAAACAACCAATGAAACTCTGGAAGAAAACACTAATTATCTCAAGGTTATTAGAGAGCTGAAAGCTCATATAGCTGAGCTAAGAACACAACTAGTTGAAAAAGCTAAAACAGTATCAGAACAGAATAACAAAATAGATGAACTACAGAAAACAGTAGAGGGGAGAGAGAGTAGAATAAATGAGGCTGAAAACAGAATTAGCAAGATCAAGGACAAGTGAGAGACAACTAAATAAGAAGTAAAACATCTCCAAAAGAGATTAAGAGATACTAAAAACAACAGAGACATATGGGATGATTTCAAATGAAATAATATACACATTATTGGCTTACCAGAGGAAGAAAGAGAAGGAGGGGAAGAAAGCATTCTACAGGACATAATAGCTGAGAACTTCTCTAGTCTAGACAACATCAAAGACATAAAAGTTCAAGAAGCGCAGAGGGTCCCAAACAGAATTAACCCAGACTTAAAGACAACAAGACACATCGTACTTAGAATGAAAAGGAATAAGGATAAAGAAAGGATCCTGAAGGCTGCAAGAGAAAAACAAAGAGTCACCTACAGAGGGAAACCCATAAGATTAGCAACAGATTTCTCCACACGAACACTACAGACCAGAAGAGAATGGCAGGATATCTATCGAGTGCTCAATGAGTAATGCTTTCAACCAAGACTACTACTGCTAGACTGCTAGACTGTCATTCAGACTAGATGGAAGCATAAAAACTTTCTCAGACAAGTAACAGTTGAAAGAATCAACTATCACCAAGCCTGCCCTGAAAGAAGTTATGAAAATTCGCCTATAAACAGACCACCATAAATATGACATATATCAGAACACTCTAAAAATCTACAAGCATGGCATTAAAATATCTTCAATCTTTGATATCAATAAATGTCAGTGTCCTGAATTCACCTATTAAAAGGCACAGAGTAGGAAGATGGATCAGAAAACACAACCCAACAATCTGCTGTCTACAGGAAACCCACCTAAATCAACAAGACAAACACAGACTCAAAGTGAAAGGATAGAAAACTATCATACAATCCAATCACAAAGAAGACTACGACAAGTATAAACCTATGGGGCTGGATCAAATTAAAAAGCTTCTGCACAGCAAAAGAAACCACTACCCAAACAAAGGGACCTCTCACAGAATGGGAGAAGATCTTTACATGCCATACATCAGACAAGAGTTTAATAACCAAAATATGTAAACAGCTTGCCAAACTCAACAACAAGACAACAAATGACCCCATCCAAAAATGGGGAAAGGACATGGACAGAATATTCACCACAGAAGAGATACAAAAGGCTGAGAAACACATGAAAGCATGTTCCAAGTCTTTGATTGACAGAAATGCAAATAAAGACAACAATGAGATACCACTTCATTCCTGTGAGAATGTCATACAACAGAAAAGGTAACAGCAACAAATGCTGAAGAGGTTGTGAGGTCAAAGGAACCATCCTGCACTGCTGGTGGGAATGTAAATTGGTCCAACCTCTGTGGAGAACAGCCTGGAGAATTCTCAGAAGGCTAGAAATGGACCGACCCTGTAATCCTGCAATTCCTCTCCTGGGGAGATATCCTAAGGAACCCAACACACCCATCCAAAAAGATTTGTGTATACCTATGTTCTTAGCAGCAAAATTTGTAATAGCCAAAACCTGGAAGTAACCCAGGTGTCCAACAACAGAGAAGTGGCTGAGCAAGTTGAAGTATATATACCCAATGGAATACTACTCAGCTATTAAAAATGGTGACTTCATTGTTTTCAGCCCATCTTGGATGGATCTTGGAGAAATCATGTTAAGTGAAATAAGTCAGAAAGAGAAGGATGAATATGACATGATATCACTCTCAGGCCGAAGTTGAAAAACAAGATCAGAAAAGAAAACACAAATAGAACCTGAACTGGAGTTGGTGTATTGCACCAAAGTAAAAGACTCTGGGGTGGGTGGATGTAGAGAATACAGGTCCAAGAAGGATGACAGAGGACTTAGTGGGGTTGTATTGTTATATGGAAAACTGAGAAATGTTATGCATGCACAAACTATTGTATTTACTGTCGAATGTAAAGCATTAATTCCCCAATAAATAAATAAATAAAAGACTCTGGGGTGGGTGGGGGGGACAGTACAGGTCCTGGAAAAGGATGACAGAGGACCTAGTCAGAGTTGTATTGTTATGTGGAAAACTGAGGATTGTTATGCATGTATAAACTATTGTATTTACTGTCAACTGTAAAATACTAATCCACCAATAAAGAAATATAAAAAATAATTTTCTATAAAAAAAAAGAATTTCCATTCCCTACCCATAAGAGCTAAGTAGATACCATAACATAATTTGATGGGAGTTTAATGTGTAAGAATGAGCTAGTGTCAGCTTTGATTGATGGAAGCTGGACTTTGCTGGCATATTTGAAAACTCTTAAATACAATTTACAGTGTTTACCCCAAAAATGTTATTATCGGCAAAGTCTACTTAAAAAATATTTTTACAAATGTATTTCATGGGCTAGGGAGACAGCATAATGGTTCTATAAAAGATTTTTATGCCTGAAGCTCCTAGGTTCCAGGTTCAACCCTCAGTACCACCATAAGCAAGAGCTGAGCAGTGCTCTGGACTTTCTCTCTGTTTCCCCCCTTTTCTCATTAAAATAAAATAAATAAAATTTAAATTTATGCGAGACAAAGGGAGATCTATCAATTAATATATAGATAGATATATCAACTAGATAAGCCAGAGTACCTCTCAGATACACGTAGCAGCATGGAGATGCAAACCCAGCGCCTTAAGAGTACATGTCCAGTACTCTACTAGCGGAGTTACTGTCTCCAGCCTGACAAAAAATTTCCCTTCCTTCCTTCCTTCCTTCCTTCCTTCCTTCCTTCCTTCCTTCCTTCCTTCCCTCCCTCCCTCCCTCCTCCCTTTCTTTCTTTCTTTTTTTTAATATTTATTTGTTTATTCCCTTTTGTTGCCCTTGCTTTATTGTTGTAGTTATTAATGTTGTCATCGTTGTTGGATAGGACAGAGAGAAATGGAGAGAGGAGGGGAAGACAGAGAGGGGGAGAGAAAGAGAGACACCTGTAGACCTGCTTCACCGCATGTGAAGTGACTCCCCTGCAGGTGGGGAGCTGGGGCTAGAACTGGGATCCTTCGGCTGATCCTTGCACTTTGTGTCACTTGCGCTTAACCCGCTGCGCTACAGTCCGACTCCCCCTTTCCTTCTTTCACTGAAGCATTGCTCAGCCTTAACTTACAGTGGTGCCAGGGATCAAACCTGAAGCCAGTGGTGTCTCAGACATAGAAATATTTTGCATGTGCCATCATGCCGTTTCCCCTAACCCTATAAGTTAACTTTTTTAAAAGGACTGTTTGATTGTCAGTGCAAAAATATGCATGAGTGATGGTAGGGACTGCCCCAGTCTCATGAAGGGAGGCTAGGATATCCTGCCCCATCACTCAAGGAAGACTGGTCCTAAAATGAGTGCAGCCTGCAATGCTTCCAGCTGTGACCAGGAGCTGTGAGCTCAGGCCAATAGGGGCATAGAGGTTACACAGGTAGACTCTGGTGCTAAATATAAATACATAGATGGGCCCTGATGTTTGTAGGTAAAGAGCTAATTCAATCCACAGAATTTTTTCAAGAGTGGGAGCTACCCTCTGCCCTAATCCGACATTCTAGTCCTTTTCTCTACTTTGACACCAACTTGTCAGACAATATTTTATTTATTTATTTATTTTCTTTTTCTATATCAGAGCACTGCTCAGCTCTGGTTTATGGTGGTGTGGAGGACTGAACCTGGGATTTTAGAGCTTCAGGCTTGAGAGTCTCTTTGCATAACCATTATGCTATCTACCCCCACCCTTGGACAATATTTTTATTCAACTTCATCCTAGCTATAAAACTTCAGCAAAACTACCATAGTCATGGGCTGTCAGGCTGCGTCATGGAGAAGAGAGAGAGGAGATCCGGAGCAAAGAGGGAACACAAATCTTTATTTGCGCTGGCACCTCAGAGTTGGGTGAGAGAGAAGCAGGTTGGGCGGCGTGGAGGTAGCAAAAATGGCCGCCTCACACAGTAGCCTTTCCTGTGTCTAAACACCGAGAGAGCTGGCAAGAAAACGAGGTACAGAAGAAGAAGGGCTTTTATGGGAGTAGCTCTAGCGAGAATGGGAAGGGGGAGGAGTAACCACAGCACTCCAGGGTAGGATAACAACTCTCCTGAGAATGGGAAGGGGGAGGAGCAACCAGAGCACCACAACCAATGCCGGGAATAGACAATGCCCTGAGGGCACAACATGGCGGAACAGGCGCTCCGAGAATGTCCCAACTCTCACGGGAACTAGCAATAGCCCGAGGGGACAACATGGCAGATGTGACTGCATCTGCACAATTTCCCAGCAATGGGCCCCTAGAAACATAACTAAAATGAACTTCCCAACTTCCTTCCACCCTAAGATCCCTGTTCTCATCTGCTCTGTTCCTACTCTTTGGTTCCTGTTCATTAACCATTTTGTCTCACTTTATGTCCTGCCACCTTCCAGATACCAAGTTGCAGATGCTACCATGATTCCATCCTGACTTCACTGGGCAGATGACCTCACCGATATATCCTGGAACCTCTCCTCTCCAGAGCTCTACCCCACTAGGGAAAGATAGAAATAGGCTGGTGGTATGGATCAACCTACCAGCACCCATGTCCAGCAGAGAAACAATTACAGAAGCCAGAACTCTCACCTTCTACACCCCTAAAAACAATTTTGATCCATACTCCCAGTGGGGGAGAAGTGACAGGAGGAAGAGGATAAAAGGCCTCTGTACTCCAGCTCCATCAGACCCAGAGAGAGAGGAGAAAAAAAGAGGAATATTTGACTGTAGTAATAGGGTTATGTGTGGCTTGGAGAGAAAAAGAGGACTGGACTTGGAAGAAAAGGGTGGCGATTACGTACAAATCTAGACACATAATTGTAGAGATGATAGTTAACCCATGTCTGTAACCTTGGGAGACCACGGTAGATTACAATGGAGAGGTTGGAGATTCAGAAATCTGGTGGTGGGAACAGTGTGGAATTATATCTCTGTTGATATGTAATTTATTAAATCACTAATAAAAAATGAAAGAAAAATAAACAAAAGTATGCATTGGAGGATCCAGGAGATGACGCACCTGGTTAAGCACACGCATTATAGTGCACTAGGACGGAGGTTCAAGCCCCTGGTCCTCCCCTGCAGGGCAAAAGCTTCACTAGTAGTGAAGCAGTAATGCAGTTGTCTCTGTGTCTCTATCCCTCTCTATCTGCCCCCTCTCAATTTCTGTCTCTATCCAATAATACGAATAAATTAAATAAATTGTAAAAAAGATGAAATTTTAATTTAAAATAGTATGCATGGAGAAAAAAGCTGGGAACACACTCCTTGTCTTTAGACCATTGTTATCTTTGGGGACTAGAGTGGCAGTGAAGAGGGCAAGGATGGTTTCCGGTGTCACGCACCATTTTCAAGCACCATGTTTTCTTTCACTAGGCAAAAATAAAACAGCAAATCAAAACTGTCATATATTCAACAGATATTGGAAGGGCCTGTTACTTATCAGGTGGAGCTAACTGATCATCATAGCAATCTTGAAAGCTAAATAAAAGGAAGTCTTGGGGCCAGGTAGTAGTGCAGAGTTAAGCACACATAGCACAGAGCTCAAGGACCAGCATAAGGATCTTGATTCAACCCCCTGGGGTTGAATCCTGCAGGGGAGAAAATCTCCTCACAAGTGGTGAAGCACGTCTTCAGGTATCTATCTTTCTCTCCACCTCTCTTTCTTCCCCATCTCTCTCAATTTCTCTCTTTCCTAACCAACAACAATGACAGCAGTAACAACAATAACAAAATGAAAAAAAAAAAGGTTTTCAGGAGCAGTGGATTCATAGTGTAGGCACTGAGCCCTAGTGATAACCCCTGGAGGCAAAATAAATAAATAAAATATTTTTTTAAAAAAGAGGACTTTGGGTATATGACACAGGAAGCAGTAATGAGTGCTGTGCTGAAAGCCACTGAGCAGCTAGAGGTCTGTAAAGTACTGTGGACAGTGACACAGTGTTGCTTGCCTGCAGGTGTGGCCCTCAATCCCTAGTTTTTGAGTCTCTGTTTCCCATATGATGCCTTACACCTAGTTGAACACCAGTGCAGAGTCTGGCCTGGCCTTTCCTGGGGCTGACTGGGATGAAATGTGTCTTAAGTGCTTTTATGCCAGATAGAGTCAATAAGGTGTGGGAACCCAGACCTATTCACTTGCTGGTGGTGAAGATGGACATGGCCACACATATTCTGGAGGATGATTTGATGATCTGTATTAAAAGCTTTGAATGAGGGCAGGGGTAGATAGCATAATGGTTTTGCAAAGAGACTCTCATGCCTGAGGCTCTGAAGTCCCAGGTTTAATCCCCTGTATCACCATAAACCAGAGCTGATCAGTGATCTGGAAAAAAAAAAAGCTTTGAATATATCAGGGCTTAATGACAAAACATCAGGAAAAATGGCTGCCTCTAGATTGGTTACTGACTGGAAAGGAGCCAGGTGGGGTGTTGGAAAGGTTCAACATCAATCTGGGCAGTGGTTATAAAGGTAGTGTGTGTGTGTGTGTGTGTGTGTGTGTGTGTGTGTGTGTGTGTGTGTGTAATCTGGATGGTGGTTATAAAGGTGTGTGTGTGGTGTGTGTGTGTGTGTGTGTGTGTGTGTGTGTACACTTAAGACTTGTGCATGCTTATATATTTTTTATATTTATTTAGTGTTTCCCTTTTGTTGCCCTTAGTTTTTTATTGTTGTCGTCGTCATTATTAGGTAGGTCAGAGAGAAATGGAAAGAGGAGGGGAAGACAGAGAGGGGGAGAGAAAGATAGACACCTGTAGACCTGCTTCACCGCCTGTGAAGTGACTCCCCAGCAGGTGGCCAGACGGTTCGATTATGCCAGTCCTTGCGCTTTGTGCCACGTGCGCTTAACCCGCTGCGTTACCACCTGCCCGACTCCCGCTTAAAATTTTTTTTTAAATCATCACCAGGGTTTCACTGCTCCAAGTTAACATTTTCAGATAGAGAGAGACAGGACTGGCAAAATATCTCACCCGGATGGATAGTGCACCACCTTTGCCATGTGCAGGAGCCAGGTTCAAGCCTAGAGCCTACCATATTGAAGGAAACTTCACTGCTGTGGTCTCTTTCTCTCCCTTTCTCTGCCTCTCCATCTAAGAAAGGAGAGATATAGAGACAGATGGAGAGAGAGTGAAGGAGACCACAGCACTGAAGCTTCCTCCAATGCAGCGGGAGCTAGGCTCAGATCCAGGTCCTGTGCATGCCAAAGCAGCACACTATCCAGGTAAGCTATTTTGCCAACTCCAGAGAGATGCTTTAATTAGAAGATACTTATCTGGAACTTTTTTTTTATAATTTTATCTTTTTTAACTTTATTTATTTATTTATTTATTTTTCCTTTTGTTGCCCTTGTTTTTTATTGTTGTAGTTATTATTGTTGTTGTTACTACTGTCATTGTTGTTGGATAGGACAGAAAGAAATGGAGAAAGGAGGGGAAGGCAGAGAGGGGGAGAGAAAGATAGACACCTGCAGACCTGCTTCACCACCTGCGAATCGACTCCCTTGCAGGTGGGGGCCCTGGGGCTCGAACTGGAACCCTTAAGCCGGTTCTTGTGCTTTGCGCCACATGTGCTATTTGGGACTTTTGAACAGATCATTGTGCTATAGTAATGGAAACATTAGTAAAGAAGATGCAAAGGCTTAGTTCGTCATGCTCCTTGTAATGCTGAAAAAAAAAGGAAACATACTTATGTTATAGTACTTGGCAACTAAAGCAGGTCAACAATGACAAGTGTCAACGTTGTTCCCCCATACTGTGATGTGTTTCCTGGGTGAAACAACACTATCAACCTTGTTATCTTCTGTGGCATAGGTTCAGGGCACTAGTCATTCACCTAAGGTAGGTTGGTGGACCTCAGCTAGAGGACATTGGAACTCTTGAGGTCCTCCATTACTATAGAGTTCCTTCCTATTCTTGGTCAACACAAATCTTGGGACTGGAAGGTTGGTAGTGATCCCTAGGGTGGAGAGAGAATGTCTGGGATATAGACCTGTGCATGTCTGTGTGTTTGTGAGTAGTTGTGTGGCTGTCATTCCATAAGCATATACGTGTGTGTGTGTGTGTGTGTGTGTGTGTGTGTGCGCACGCGCGCGTGCAGACAGAGCCCCTTGATTCCACACTCTCAGATTTGGAATTAAGAAAGTCCTGAACTAATTCCACTAGTCAAATCATCATCAGAATCAGGTGATGAAGGGGCTGGGGTATTCCCAGAGTGACTGGGGTAGAGGCAATGAACCATCTGGCATCTTCTTACTAGTCCAGAAGCTTCTAGGGAGTGAGTGCTCTCATCTATGGTTGGGAGACAGATAAGCAGACTGCAGTTCCATTGGCAAACAATTTCTCACACCATAAAACAGTTTGCAACATAGGGCGACATTGTATGCTTGATTAAACCCATAATAAAGAAGATTTATGGGAAGTCATTGAAATAATTTCTCGTTGGTCTAAAGCTAACCAAGCAGTTCTATAGTAAGCTTCACTAGCAAGAAAGACCTGTTCCTTCATCTAGGTGACTTGCTGACTTACAAATTTTGCTATGAGTCTATTAATGTATAAAGTCCACATGTGGGGAGAGGGATGGTGGTGATGTGTTCCATAGAGCACATGCCTGAGGACCCAGACTCAAGCCTCAGTTCCCCCCTGTAGGAGGGAAACTTCAAGAGTAGTGAAGCAGTGCTGCGTGTGTTTCTCTTTCTCTGGGTGTATGTATGTATGTCTCCTCTGTCTTTCTCTGTCTCTTGTTCTCTATGAGAAAGAGAGGGAGAGAGAGAGAGAGAGACAGGTACTGAGCCCCAGCCATCACCCTAGTGACAAAAATGTTTTCATGTTTTGACATGAAAAGTAACACAGCACATGAAAAATTGCCTCTTGCTTTTTCATTGCCTAGTCCATTTTTTCAGACAAAATTTTTTTTTTTAAGGAAATAGGGAAGTCTTTGTATCAGACTTGGTTTAAATGCCTCCACCACCCCTCCCCCTGAAGTCCCCATCCTTGTCTGTCTCCTGATCCCTGATGGAAACAGGCACACTGTCTCCAGGGAGAATGCCACTACTACTCTCTGAGATGCAGCAGCTACTGCGATTGTCACTGCCACTGGTCTCGGAGTCATTTTCAACTTGACTGAAAGCCTGCTGTGTTCCAAGTCCCATAAGGTATGCTAAGAGACAGTACGGAGGGAATAGACAATCATGTAGTTCTTTTAAAATAGCCAGCTGGCAGGGCAGACAGTGGTGTACATAGTTGAACACACACACACACACACTCATGCTCAAGGATCTGGGTTCAAGCCCCTGCATCCCAACCTGCAGGGGAGAAGCTTCTTAAGTGGTGAAGCAATACTGTAGGTGTCTCTTTTTCTCTCTCCTTCTTTATCTCCTCCTCCCCTCTCAAATTCTCTCTGTCCTATCAAATAAAATAGAAAAAAAAGAAAGAAAAATTGACAATGGGAGTTATGGATTCAATGTGCAGGCACCAAGCCCCAGCGATAACACTGGCATCATTAATTAATTAATTAACTTATTTAAAATAGCCAGCTCCTCCAGCATTTTAAAAAGATTTTATTTATTTATTTATTCATTTAGAAAGATGGGGGAGAGAGAAAGAACCAGACATCACTCTGGTACATGTGTTGCCAGGGATTGAACTTGGGACTTCATGCTTGAGAGTCCAATGTTTTATCCACTGCACCACCTCCTGAACTACATACATCCTCCTCCGCTAACATCTTTTTAAAAAGATGTATTTATTTATCTATGAGAGAGAGAGAGGGAGAGAGAGAAAGAATATCAGAGCATCAGTCTGGCACATGCAATGCAGAAGATGGAACTCCAAACCTGCTTCATGCTTGAGAGCCCAAGGCTATTCCTCCCCTGTGCCATCTCCCAGGAGCCACTTTCTTAGTGCCTTCTGCCATAGTTCTCGGTTTTTGCTCAGGAGTCAGGGATACACATGTTGCAGGAGCCCACACTTGTCCCGCTGAAGGCACCTCACTGGTTGATGGTTTTGATTATCAAGGTCAAATTCCATGTGCCCCTTTGTGAATTCAGAAGACCTCATTCTGTTCCCGGAAACCTGCATGCAGGCGGGGCTTCTTTCTGGATCCAAGAGCTGCAAGGTTGCTTGGGGAAGCGCCATCGGCAGGGTGGGCGGAAAGCAATTTTCCTTAGCCCATAGAGAGGCCTCTTTCCTGCAAGGTTCACTCTCCCTGCAACAAAAATCAGTTCATCAGGAAGGACTCCAGAGAAATCAGGGCTGCTTGCTGGAGTCCTGCACATTAAATGTCTGAGCGACTCAGAGTGGCAGAGCAGGGGAAGAAGAAAAAGAAACAGAGCTGCAGGCAAACATCACAAGAATAGGAACTGGGCTTTTTCTGGGCCTTGGCCTTGGCCTAGGGGTGGGGGGGTTACATAAACTAACACAGACCCTAGCCTTAAGACACAACCCCTCTGCACCTGGGCAGCTCATCTCTATCTAGGCCAGAAAGCATAGCTTTTGGAGTCGTACCTTTAAGTGTAGGACTGCTAAGAATACCTGAGACAACATTCCACCTGGTCTCCTAGATGCTTTGCAAACAGGGCTCCTTTTTGCCTTCAGGAAGCATCCCTTCTTCCTGGGGAAGATAGTAAAGGACAAGGGGACCTGATTCCAGTGCTTTGAGTGGACTAAGTAGAGAATCAAATACTCTTCTCCATTTGCACTGTCTCTCAGGAGAACACTTTGTACTTGGTTTACTTTTTCTTTTCCTTTTTGGTTGAGGGTGAAGGAGACAGAGAGAGGGTTGCAGTGATCATCACAGGACCCCGGGCTGGAAGGAGAACCCAGAAAGAGAAACCTGGGAGGGAGATCTCACAAGAAGAGAATGGATGCCTTCAAACAGGTGAATAATTCACTCTCTAGTAAGCAAGCCAGGCCCACAGAGCAGTGCCCAAGGCAAGAGGGACCCACTGCTACCCCTGGTTTACCTTCTGCTCCCCTCAGTTACCAGGTGGATGTCAACAGGATGCCTCATCTGTCCTGATGCTGTTTTATTTATTTATTATTATTTTGTGGGGGGGGAGGGACAATCTGAACCTCATTTCTGCATCAACAGCATAGTAGTGTTCGTTCAGTGTTCTAGAAGGTTCCTGGGTTGGGGGTGGCTTGGCTGGCCCCCCAAGATTGGAGACTATCCCAACTTCTCCCCAGAGTCCCTTAGACACCTGCAGGGGTCTGCCAGCCCAACTGTGGTGAGTGTTTCCCAAGGGACTTGGACTTTAGCTGGCACACCTCTTGAGTCAGGAGTTCAGAACTGCCACACAAATCAGTGTCTTTCCTCAGTCTTCCAGGGTGTGTGTGTGGGGGTGGGTAGTGATCTGCAAGTCCAACAGATTCATGTCCACAGCCCACCTCTGTCACGCAGGAAAGGCTTAGGCCTTCTCCCAGACTCAGTTTCCTCATCTGTCAAATAGGCAGATTCCTTCCTTTCTGCCTTGCAGGGGGTGTGTGGGAGTGCAGCTGTAGGAGTCCTCTTTCCTTCAGTCTCCTTCTAGCTGGGGAGATGTGTGTGTGTGTGTGTGTGTGTGTGTGTGTGTGTGTGTGTGTGTGTGTGTGTTGGGGGGGTCTGCTCATTCTAGAACTGGTGGCAGAGGCTGTGTTCCCTCGCTCCATCTCTGCATACAATGCCCCCTTCACAGTCTTCCTGCTTCCAGATTATTCCCCGCATTGGTTTCATCCACTTTCACATGGCAGCTCCCTCCTCGCCCCCCCAGGCCTCCCACACCCCTCTACCTCTCCCCACCCTGAGCTATTGAGTGGCTCTCCTCTGGATCCTCTCCATTTCCATTATGTCATCCTGGAAGCACTAAGACTCAACCTGCACACGTGTGTGTGTCTGTGTGTGTGTGTGTGTGTGTGTGTGTGTGTGTTTATGTGGCGGGGTACTGCCTGGTCCCCATGTCACATCCTAGAACAGAATGCTAGCCCGAGTCCCTCTCTGTGAACTACAGAGACCCTCTGGCCCCAAGCTAAAGCCAGGCCTCCCCCTCCTCCTTTTTTTTCTTTTCTTTTTTTTCCTCTGTTCAGCCTTAGCCCCAAGGGGCTAAAACGGCTCCCTGTCTGGCTTGGGAGGCTGGGAGGTGGATAAGTAGGATGGGGGGAGGGCAAGAGGGAGGGAAGGGGGGGTCTTGCGCAAGCGCACGTCGCTGTTCGGACCGCCAATACCGCCGCCAGGAGCCGAGGGGAGGGCGGGCTAGGCGGGCGAGGCGTGGAGGGGGGAGGCGCCCGGCTGCGGCTCGCACCCCGCGCAGTCAGCTCTCTGTTCTTGGGAGCAGCAGCCGCCTAGTGGGGAGCTCTGCGGGGCGCCCTGAGCTGGGGGGGGGGGGCGCGCAGGCAGTTTCGGGGGCTGGGGCCACTGTTACCATGCACCACTCCCTGACTCAGCAGCGGGCCAGCGACATGTCCCTGCCTGACTCCATGGGTAAGTCCAGTCACCCTGCCTACCCCGGGCACAGCGAGCGCCCCTGCCGCCCCAACAGCCAGCCAGGGGGGCCGCGCACCCTACTTCTGGATCGGGGAGCGGAGCCCCCAGGGCATCTGTCCGGCGGCGCCCGAGGGTCTCAGGCCCCCGAGTGCGTGTGTGTGTGCGTGTGTGTGTGCGTGCGTCTGTCTGTGTGTGCGTGCCCGCGGGCTGGCAGCTGGAGGGTCGCTCTCCGCGATGTCTGAGGGGCTCCAAGCACTTCCCCGCAGCCCGCGCCTTCGCGCTCCGCCCAGCGCTCGCTCTTTGCAAAGTCGCTGTCACTTCAGAGCGCCCGCCACCGACTCGAAGAACACGGAGCTGGGGGCCTCGCCCCCTCCCAACTCTGCTATAGCGCCCCTGAAATTCAGAACTGCAGTAGGGCCAAGAATGGGGGGCGGGTGACTTGCACCTCTATGATGGAGGGGGGCAGGAGTTGCGCAACCCTGGGGGATGGGCGGCGTGCGGGTGTGAGGGAGCAGAAATGGGGGGCGCGGGTTTCCTCAAGAATCACTCCAGGTAGCTCAGCCTGGCCAGCTGCGGTGGCAGGCGCAGCCTCCCTTGCATTTGATATCACTGCAGCTCCAAGTGCCCCAGTGTACGAGGGTGTGAAAAAGGCGGGGGGTGGAGAGGAAGAGTGAGAGCGCACCAGAGAGCCAGCGCAGCTAGCCCGCGCTGCTCCGAAGTCGCGCTTTTTTCTCTCCGCACGGAACTAGGTATATGTACCCCCTTCCCCTCCAGCCAGCCCCACCTCCACCTTTCCTAGTTAAAAGCGTGCTCTGGCGCGGGTGGGGGGAGGGGGGGGGGCGGACCGCTACCTCCAGCTCCTTCGAAACCGTTTTCCAGAGAGTTGGCAAACAGAAGGCAAAGCCTGCTCCCCCACTCCCACCCCCGCCAGCTGTTAGGCACCTTCCCAAGGCCTATGATTTCACTGGGTGGAGGAAGGCAGTTTGGAGCCCAGGAGAGCGGGCGGGGACTGTCACGCCGTGACCCCCACGTAATCTGAACATTCGCCTCGGAGACACTCCAGCCACCTCCAAAGTCTCTCTCTTCGACGCTCGCCCCTTCTGCAAACCCGGTCCTGCCCCCAGTTCTGGCCTTCTGGTCGGCGCCTAAGAATTTGCGGGAACATCTGGAGGAGGAGGGGGGGGGAGAGGGTGGGACACGACAACACACGCGCGCGCGCACGCACACACACACACACACACACACACACACACACACACCAGTGTGCTCCTGGTTGCCTGCAAAAGACTTGAGTTCCCCAGAATTCGTTCACCCTAGGGTCCTCTCCCTCCTCTTCCCTGAAGGTTTTAACTCTTGGGTGATGGGCAGGTCCCTAGGTTCAGGGCTAAGTCGGTAGAAGAATTCACTTAAAAAATATCTTTTGAATGATTTTTCTTTTGAAAGGTGTAGTTCTTTGCAAGTTGATGCAAATGAGGCCAAGGACTCAGGTCGGAATCCAGAAGCCAGCAGGACCAGACTTCCTCTGTACACACACACACACACACACACACACACACACACACACACACACCACTCCTTACCTTGGCTGACTGTGGTGCCAACACAACCCTAGGCCGTGCAGCTCGCCTGCCCCCCCCCAGTCTGTTGGGCTTCAGGAGGACTGGGGTAAAGGGGTTCTGGGAAGGGAGAGTGCGAGGCTTCCTGCATCCCTGCAGCCTGCTACAACCACCTGCGAACACACCCCACCCCTGCAAGGGCAGGTTCCTCAGTGGCACTTGGCATGCTGCGAGGGGCGGTGGGGGGGGGTGGGAGGAGGAGTGCAGGGGAGAATGTGGAGTTGTTGCTTTCTGGGGGCCCTGGGGACTCTAGCAGATCATGCATTGCCCAAAGGGTCTGCGTCACAGCAGCCAAATGGGCATCGCCAGGACAAGACTGGGCACTGCTGTGGGAGAGAGACCTCACCTGGGCCGGCCAGCCCGCACCACCTAGCATCCCGCTCCCACAGGAGGAGTTGGGGTGGGGACTCAGCCTATTCCAGTGGAGTGCTAACACTGGGTTTCAGCCCTGCGGAGTTCCCTGGCACTGGTCCCACGCAGCCCTGGCTTCAACCAGCAGCACCCTGCTAACCTAGGAGCTATTCCCGCTTAACCCAGCTCCAGCAAGGCCATGTCGCCCGCAAAGTGACAGGGGGTGTGGGGATGAGTGAGTGAGCCCCTCAGCCCCCAGGCCATGGGTCCAAGAAGAGCTCCCCTCCCCCAAGGCCAGACACTGCGCAACCTATAGGACGCCGCCACCAAAGGCACCCAGACACCCACTATGCCCATTGGCTGCACCTTCCACTTGCAAATGGTCTCCCTGATAGTGGAACCTCATTCCAGCGCCCTTCTAGCCCCTCGGCTACCCCCTTCCCCCTTTTAAGCAACAGCACCCCCAGGCGCTAAGGCACCTCTACTACATCAGGCTCTCCTTTTTTGTCCCCCAAGTCTACCACTCCCGTAATGCACCCCGTGCTACAAAGCTGACTCAGGTGAGCACAGCTGGTCCGCAGAGCTGAGAGAACCAGTGGTCAGCAACAGTGGGGTGTGCAAGGCATGAGGAGACCAGGCTCCTGTGCCCCACTCTCTGATGGAGATCTCACACCCTCCCATCTAGAACGTGTGCATGGGGACCTGGGAAATATCAATAGTTTGCTTGGATCGGTGCTACTCTGCCATGAGCATGACTCAGGTTCGAGACCGACCCCCACCGCATGGAAGGAAGCTTCAGTGCTGTGGTCTCTTTCACTCACTAGCTCTACTGCTGTCTATAGAAAAACAGAAAAAGGTGGTCCAGGAGGTGGCACAGTGGATAAAGCACTGGATTCTCAAGCATGAGGTCCCGAGTTCAATCCCCAGCAGCATATGTACCAGGGTGATGTCTGGTTCTCTTTCTCTTTCTCCTCCTATCTTTCTCATAAATAAATAAATTCTTTAAAAAGAAAGAAAGAAAGAAAGAGTATTTGACTGAGCATCAACACCCTAGTTCCAAACACACACACACACACACACACACACACAACTTTTGGGGATTGTCACATGAGCTACTGACCAGACCCACATTAATATCCACTTAAAGGAAGGGACTCAGGAACCCAAAGCCAGGAAATAATGGGTCTGAATGGAGTGAGCAGCGATCCAGACAGACTTCCTGGAGGAGGTGAGTTTCCATTCAGTTTCAGAGGAAAGGAGGGGCTGGAATTCAAAGACCAGCAGTGCAGATGGGGGCTCCCAAGGAGAGGGGTGTGGGAGTGGGAGGAGGAAGAAGACGAGAGTAGTGGGGCACTTCCTGGCCCAGAGTCTTCTGGCCATCATGGAGTGGAGGTGGGGCACTGCAGAGAGGGAAAGGCTGCGGTAGTACTGTCTGAAGGCTGCTGGGGACGAAGTGGGGGAGGCAGATAGGGGAGGCAAAGCCAGTGATGGCGGTGTCAGACTCTCTCACTGCTGGTGTTTGCAGGGCTGCTGATTGTCTAAATGGAAAGCTCCTAGCCACCCAGCAGTTTGGGCCAGTGAGAGATCCTAGGCTAATCACCCTGGGTGACCAGAAGTCTGTCAATCCCAGGGAGCCCTCCAGTGTGCCTTCCTCCCACCACCACCCGCCACGCACACACAATTTGGAAACCACATCCATGAAGCCTAGCTACTCTGTCCACAGATTTTTTCCCCCCAGTTGAGAAGGGAAGCAGTTGCAAGCTAGCGACACGGTTATTCAACAGGTACTGACTGCTTGCTGGGGAGGAGACACTGTGTTCAGCTCTGTTTTCAAGTACCCGCTGCTTGCTGTAATTACCTCCTGATTTCCAAGAGGTTTTTGTTCTTTGTGTGCTTGCTTGCTTGCGTGCGTGTGCATGTGTGTATGTGTGTATCGGTTATCAAACAAAACCGACATGTAGCTGAGGCAGGCCACAGGGATTTATTTGTCTCTCATGACAAAGCAGCATTCTGCTTCTTCCCTTTCAGAAAACAAACAAACACACAAACAAACACCAGGGAAAACATCTAAGCAGACACGACAAGAGCTGCCCTTTGAAAAGCCTGGGTCACACCTTCAGCAAACAGGTGCATCCTGCAGGAAATAGACTTGGGGTGAGGTGGAAGGAAGTGAAATGGACATTAAAGGTACATGGAGGTGTGATTTCTCCGTTCTCCCCCCCCCCCAATAAAAAGGTCAACTCCCCCAAGGAACCTCTAGAAATAATGTCTCTTGGTATAGTTGTGTTCCTAAAAGTGTAGGAAAAAAAGGGGGGTGTCTTGGGGAGAGGACATGAAAGGACAGAGAGAAGCTGGTTAGTCTAGTGATGATAGTGTTTCCTTGGAGTTTTTATACCAACCCAATCCTGCCAGGAAATGAGGGCTTTGCGGAACCGCGGGGTCTTTGCCTGGGTTTCCAACTCAGGTTCTAAAGCAGGAAAAAAAATATCCATAAACATAACAATGGATTTTCCAGTGAGTGTGCGGTTTGCTGAGTCACTTTTCTGATCTGGCTCCTGGGCTTTGAAGAATTAGAGTGAGATTTTTGCAGAGGAGACCTGAGAGCTGTGAATAGGATCAAAAGCCACTTGGTGGGGCAGGAGGTGAGTGATAGAGGGATGAAATGGTTATGCAAACTGACTTTCATGCCTGAGGCTCCAAAGTTCCAAGCTCAGTCCTCCTTGCACTAGTATAAACCAGAGCTCTGGCAAGAAAAAGAGACAGATAGGGAGGGAGGCAGGGAGGGAGGGAGACCACAGCACACTCACACACGCCTCCGTTTTGTGGTCTGATGTGAGTTTGCCCTTTGAGGTGTGCAGGCATCTTTGTGTATCAGAAAAACATCTTTGGTGCATCCAGATGTGTCTTCTCTCTCTCCCTCTCCCATTTTGGGGTGGAGAAGGGCCACAGATGGTCTGAGTGACTAAGGAGCAAGGCAGCAGCTGGGAAGGGGAGATGCTGACAGGTTTCCTGCTGGGCTAGATTTGGGGAGCCTTACTCACAGCCCCTCGGAATCCAGAAGGAAGAGAACTACCATCAGGGAACCCCCAGAAAGAACCCTCCCTCAGTCCCCACCCTTGACCACCTGCTCCTGGGTGGGGACTGTGCCCCTCCCTTTCCCACCAGCTAACTGGCTATGGGTACCCCTACATCCCCCCGCCCCCCAGGAGGTCACAAGGGTCTCTGGTGGAGGTCCTTTCTGATGGAGCCTCTTCCCACCTCGCCTTAACCTCCTCCTCCCTGGTGCTTTGAAGTGTGTGTGGCAGGGGTTTGCATCCCACCCCCCGACCTCCACCCTCCCCGCCAAAGAAAAAAAAGCTCTAGCCACTTCTACATTCCCTGGTAGAACAGTCTCAGATGTGTCCCCTCTTAGAAAGGACCCTGATGAGTCACTTTCAAGGCTGACGTCAGGGGAGGCCGCAGCCCCTCCCACCTCCTGGGACGCACAGTGGAAGATGATGATGGGGTTCACTTGCAGTGGGTGGCGAGGCCCAAGCCCCCATTCCCTGGAGGAGGAGGAGGGAGGGATGCTGGGGGCTGCCTTGCCCGCCTCCCTTTCTGTCTCTCCCAGCCTTCTGAGCCTTCTGGGTCTGATGGGCTGGTCCACCTCTCTTCACCTCCTCCTTTCACCCTCCTCTCTCCCTCCCCCCCAATGGTGTAATCTGGACCTCTTCATTCCTGCAGCTGCTTCTCTAGGCTGCAGCCCAGCCTGGCCTTCCCGGATGACAAGGTCCTAGGAACAGACCCAAGGGGGCTTCTTAGGCCCTTAAGCCAAGGTTCAGCCAGCTGGGCTGGTGATCCCCATGATAAGACACCTCTACCCCCCACAGAACTGAGCTCTCTGATCATCACTGACTTTCAAAAAATATTTACTTAATTTTAATGGAGAGAGATACAGATACACACAGAAACTAGAACACTGCTCTGCTTTGGTTTATGGCGAGCTGGGAATCAAACCTGGGACCGAGGAGCCTCAGGCATGAAAATCATTTACATAACCACTATACTGTCTCTACAGCCCCTCATTGCTGATTTTTAGAGAGCTAGGTGGTAACTCATCTGCTGTTTCCTGTTGAGGACCTTTCTCCCCAGGCCAGGAAAAAAAAATAGCAAAAACAAAACCACCTTGCAGGATGCACAGCTGTGTTCTGGTCCTTAAAAAATAATAAAATAGCTTAATGGAAAAGCCAGGCCAGATACCTTTTTTTAAAAAAAATCTGGCTGAATAAGCTTATTCTTGGCAAGAAAAAAGAAAAGTATACATATGTATTGGTTTGTGCTATCGTGTCTGATCAGCATTGAGGAGAAGGGGGTTCTCATCATTTATATTTACATCACCCTAACAGAAGCCTAAGTGCCTGTAAGTTCTAATCCTCCCCATCCACCTCCCCCAGCGCATATCTGTGTGGACTAATGGTCTCCAACGCACTTACTTTATTACACGCATTTGTTATGTGACAAATCTTGCCAACACACCATTTTAAAGTTTATACATGAGGCAGCAAATGTCAGGAAGAAATGAAAAAAAAAACCCACTACCTGCTCGGGCTTTGATATTTACACTGAAAATGAAATTTCCTATCACCAGCTTATGAAAGCCGCCCTCTTAGCTGCACGCTGCCTTGCCACTGTTTTCATTTAATCCCGTCGCACGTAGCCTTCCCATTTATCATCTGCCTTCTAATGGGGCCTAAAAAACACTCTACTAAGTGGGCACGGTGCACAGTGTGGAGGCTGCCCAAGGCACAGAGACTTGCTGGGTTTTTCTGTAATGGGGGAAACTGTCTTCTGCTTGTTTTCAGTGTGTGTGTGTGTGTGTGTGTGTGTGTGTGTGTGCACAACAGTAAAACATGGCACCTAATGACTGCAGGAAAAACCAAACACCAATTCCAGCCCCTTCCTATAATTCCATTCCCTAGGGATAACCCAGTCACCAGTCAGAGAAGAAAAGAAGGACCTTCCAAAAGTTTTTTCCTGTTTTTTCTAATTTGTTTATAAGCAAGATAGACAGACAGACAGACAGACAGAGAACACACCAGAACATCACTCAGGTCTAGGAGGTGCTGGGGATCGAACTCCAGACCTCACATTCACAGCCACTCACATGCAAATATTGACCTTCACTACTGCACAGCCCCTGGCTGCAGAGTTGGGTCTATTTTATTGATTGATTGATTGATTAGTTTCATTTATTTATTTTTAGCACTGGGAAACAGCATAATGGTTCGGCAAAAGACTTATGTGTGAGATACCAAAGGTCTCAGGTTCAGTCATTAGCATCACCACAAGTCAGAGCTGATCAGGGTTCTGGTGTCTTTCTCTCCATTTCTCTTTCTCTCTCTTTCTCATATTAAAATAAATAAAATATTTTAAATGTATATTTTTATTGCCACCAGGGTTATCACTGGAGCTTGGTGCCTGCACAATGAATCTATAGCTCCTGGTGGCCTCTTTTCTTTCCTTGTCTTTTCTCCTTCTTTCCTTTTCTTTTCTTTGATAGAGACAGAAAGAAATTGAGAGGGGAAGGGAGATAAAGAGGAAAAGAGAAGGAGAGACACCTGCAGCACTGCTTCACTACTGATGAAGCTTCCCCCTGCAGGTGGGACCAGGTGCTTGAACGTGGGTCCTTGTGCATGGTGATGTGTGTGCTATACATGGTGTGCCACAGCCTGGCCCCTGAGTTTGTTTTTAAAGTCCATCCATTCTCTGACAGAAGGAGCAACTTCAATCTTTCTGTGCATTTTCAGGAGCCTTCAATCGGAGGAAGCGAAATTCCATCTATGTGACTGTGACTTTGCTCATTGTGTCCGTGTTAATTCTCACGGTGGGTCTTGCTGCTACCACCCGGACCCAGAATGTGACCGTTGGAGGCTATTACCCAGGAGTTATTGTAAGTATGAAAGACCTAGTGGGAAAGGTTTCAGTAATTTGCTGACAGCAGACATTCAGGGTCAGTTCCCTGTGGTTTTCAGGTCTGTTGAGTCTATTGCATGCACTCACTTTCCCTCCTTTAGACCGAAAGAGAGAGAGAGAGAGAGAGAGAGAGAGAGAGAGAGAGAGAGAGAGAGAACTATGATCTATTAGGAAGAGCAGTGGTGAGGAACACCTGGATGAATGCATACATTGCAATACTCAGGACCCCAGGTTCAAGTCCCTGGTGTGCACCTTTGGGGGGAGGAGAAGCTTCATGAGTGATGAAGCATTGCTACAGGTCTATCTATCTATCTATCTATCTATCTCTTTCTCTCTCCCTCTCCCTCTCCCTCTCCTTCCCTTTCAATTCCTCCTATACAATTAATTAATTTAAAAATAGAAGAACAGTGGCTTAAGAGTCAACAGACTCCCAGCTCGTTCCCTCACTAGCAGTGTCATCCTGAGCAAGTCAGCTCATGCTTTAGGACATTGATTTTCAGGTCATGGCTGTTTCATTCACCAGCACTGCTGCCCTTTGGTTGAGCTCCTGTCTTCTGTATAGAATAGATGTCCCCTGAGAGCCAGGCGGTATCACAGTGGATTAAGCGCACATGGTGCAAAGCGCAAGGAACCAGCCTAAGGATCCCGGTTTGAGCCCCTGGCTCCCCACCTGCAGGGGCGTCGCTTCACAGGCGGTGAATGAAACAGGTCTGCAGGTGTCTATCTTTCTCTCCCCCTATTTGTCTCTATGCAAACACTAGCATCTTAGAGAATGAGACACACTACTGGTCAAGTTATTAAAGATGGAGGCTGTAGAGATTAATGCCAGATTACTTGCTACATAACTCTGAATGCTATTGGCTGACTTTATGTCAGGCATGATTCTCTTGTCATTGTTTTTGAGTGCCAGTTTCACAGTGTGGCTCACACAGAAGAGGGAAGTGTCTACTGCTATTGTTTTGCTTAAGTTATTGAGGTCATTTTCCATTTGTGGTTCCTCAACAGGAGTCCATCCAAACCACTTGTCCATTTTGTTGGAACTAGTTTGGTTAAAGCTAGATAATACAAAGAAAAATAAACTAGATAATATGGGGCTAGGTGACGGTGCACCTGGTTGAGCGCACCCATTACAGTGTACAAGGATCTAGGTTCAAGTCCCTGGTCCCCACCTGTAGGGGAGAAGCTTCACAAGTGGTGAATCAGTATTGCAGATATTTCTCTCTCTCCCTCTCTATTTCTCCTTCCCTTTTGATTTTTCTGTCTCTGTCATATATATATATATATATACATATATATATATATACACACACACACATATATATATATATACGTGTGTGTGTGTGTGTGTGTGTGTGTGTGTTAGATAATACAACCCAAGTACACAGAAAATCCCCCACTACCAACCCTCTGCTACCTGGGACTTGCCTTCTTGCCAAAGGCTAGTTGGTGTTGTTCTTTGACATACAGACAGAAGGAGGGTGCTATTGAGTATGCTTATTGAATATTTATAATGCTTAATTTCTTCCTTCTCTAGAAAGGCCAAACTAGGAGACAAGAGTTCACACGCTTCTTTCCAGACTTTAATGGATTGTTTTTTACCCACCACCAGTTTCTGAGCCGTCTATTCTGGAAAGTTCTAGGTTCTGTGCATAGAAAACCACATTTTGCGGCCAGGTGGTGGCATACTGGGTTTAGTGCACTCATTATCATATTCAAATCCTTAGTTCTCACCTTCAGGGGGAAGCTTCACAGGTGGTGAAACAATGCTGCAGGTGCTTCTCTCTCTCTCTCCTTTCCATCTCAGTTTCTCTTTGTCTCTATCTAATAAATGAATACATTTAAAAACTGTGTTTTATATGAAACCATCACATTGTGTAATTTAAAGATCTACAGGCTGGGTGGTGACGCACCTGGTTGAGCGCTCGTGTTGCAATGTGCAAGGTCCCAGGTTCAAGCCCCTGGTCCCCACCTGCAGGGAGAAAGCTTTTCTAGTGGTAAAGCAGGATTTTAGGTGTGTCTTTCTGTCTCTTTCCCTCTCTGTCTCTCATTTCCGCTTGATTTCTGACTGTCTCTATCCAATAAATAAATAAAAATAATAATAATAAAAATCTACAATCCTCTCTGTCAGTTCTACTTCAGTAGAGCTGGGTTGGAGGAAAAGAATACACACACACACACACACACACACATACACACACCACATCTCTTTTTAATTAGTGATTTAATATGGATTTACAAAATTACATGTCAACAGGGGTATAAAATCCACTCCATGCCCACCACCAGCGTTCTGAATCTTCAGTCACCCCACTGCAAGCCACCACACAGACCAGCCATCATCTCTACAACTACCTGTCTACATTTATACATAATTGCCCCATTTTTCTTCCTGATCCAATCCTTTCTTTCCCTCCAAGCCAATCATGACAACATTACTACTTCCATATGTCCCTCTCCTTTTCCTCCTTTCTCTCTGGGTGCTGATGGAGGTGGAGTTCAAAGCTTATCTTTATCTTATCACTTCTCCCCCACTGAGAGTATGGACCGTGGTTGTTTTTGGGGTGTAGAAGGTAGGAGTTCTGGCTTCTGTAATTTCTTCTCTGCTGGACATGGGTGCTGGCAGGTAGATACATACTCCCAGACTGTTTCTATCCTTCCCCAGTGGGCCAGAGCTCTGGAGAGGCGAGGTTCCAGAACACAGTGGTGAAGTTGTCTGCCCAGAGAAGTCAGGATGGAATCATGGTAGCATCTGCTCCTTGGTGTCTGGAAAGTGGCAGGACAAAAATTGAGACAAAATGGTTAATGAACAGGAACCAAAAAGTAGGAATAGACCAGATGAGATTAGGGATCTTAGGGTAGAAGAAAGCTAGAAAGTCCATCTTAGGTATGTTCTGGGGGAAGGCACACAATTATGATAGTTTTGCTTGAGTTTGATAGCTAGCCTGAAGTTGGATAAAAATATCATCTGGGAAAATGGTGTCAGAGTAGAGAAAAGGACTAGAAAGTTGGATCAGAGCAGTGAGTAGCTCCCATTCTTGAAAAAAAATTCTGTGGATACAATTAACTATTTACTACCATCTACCTGACTCAGGGCATGCACATATATACATTTAGCACCTGAGCCTGTGTAACCTCTCAGTCCCTGTTGGTCTGAGCTTGCATCTCTTGGCCACATCTGGGAACATTGCAGGCTGCATTCATTTCAGGACTAGTCTTCCTCAAGTGGCAGGGCAGGATACCCCAATGTAGACTGGGGCTATCCCTAGTGTCGCTGCTTTATAGTGAGGGCAAGTTCCTGGGAAGGCCCACAAGAGGGCTTATGATGATGCTCCTGATGGAATGACCAGTCTCTCCACATCTTTATTTGCCTCTTCATACAGCCATAGAGTTTGGTATATTCATTACTGTAACTGCTAGAGAATAGAAAGGAAATCTAGGATGGTTCTTCTTCTCCTACTTCTCCTTCTCCTTCTCCTTCTTCTTCTTCTTCTTCTTCTTCTTTTCCCTCTCTCTCTCTCTCTCTCTCTCTCTCTCTCTCTCTCTCCTCTCTCTCCTTTTTTTGATAGGGACAGAGAAATCTCAAGGAAAGGGGAAAGATAGAGGGGGAGAGGGGCCAGGCAGTGGCACACCAGGTTAAGCGCACATATAATAGTCTTCAAGGATGCAAGTTCAAGCTCCTGGTCCACACTTGCAGGGGGAAAGCTTCACTAGTGGTGAAGCAGTGTTGCAGGTGTCTCTCTCCCTCTTAATCTCCCCCTTTGTTTCTATCCAATAATAAATAAATAAGAGGAAAAGAGACAGAGAGACACTTGCAGCACTATTTCACTGCTCTCATAGCTTCCCCTTGCAGGTGGAGATGGGGGGGATGGGGGTTTGAACCTAGGTCCTTGTGTACTATAACATGAGCACTCAACCAGGTGTACCACCACCTGACCCTCCTTCCTCCTTCTCCCCACTCTCCCTTACCCTCCCTTTCTCCTTTCTCCCTCTCTCCTCCTCCTTCCTTCCTTCCTTCCTTCCTTCCTTCCTTCCTTCCTTCTTTCTTTCCTTCTTTCTTTCCCTCCTTCCTCCCTGCCTTTCATTCCTTCAACAGCAGAGAAGTCAGAATTATTTATGGGTCTGTCTCTTTCCTTTTTTCTCTTGTGTTTTAAAGAGGTGACATTTGGAGAGAGAGGCAGAGAGGAGAGAGTCATTCAGCCTGGATGCTTTTGACAGGCCAGTGCGGTGCATGAGCAAGCTTGCTGCCTGTTGCCTAGGGCACTGAATTCACAGTCAGTGTCCTGGACAGCTCCAGAAATGCTATGCTGTGCCCTGGGGAAACTCCTCCGCAGCTCATGGGCAGGCAGGTCCCCTTCAGCCCCCTCCACCTCCAGCCAAGGGCAGGTGTCTACAGACACCGTCTGTGCCCTCTGTTAAACACATCATGTGAGAACTCGGTCCACAGCCTGTGGGAAGGCCAGAAAACTAGCCATCAGCAAAACTGGGCTGTATTTTTTAAACACAAGCGAAGGAAGGGTGGGGTAGGGCAGAGTCAAAGGGATGCGGGTGGGTGTCAAGATGGCATTTCGATGGGTTAGAGACAGCTTGTCCAGGGACTGGGTCCCTTTGTGTGTTTCAGGCAGATGTGTTTAGTCAAAGAACTCTGGGGAGCAAATGCTCCAGCTCAGATTCAGACTCTGCAAGGGGGAAGGAAGGCTGTGCGTCTGTCCTATGTCACTTCAGAGCAGGAGTCCTTGTTCATGTCTGGTGGCCTTGAACCTGCTCTGTGCACTGCCTGAGTGTGGGTGGCTGGGCTGAAATGTGCATGGTTGTAGTTATTCAAGCACCTGCTACTCACTAAGGAGATCTCTGTCTCTCCCCCTCTCCTCTCTCTCTCCCCCTCTCCTCCCCCCTTCATTAAGTGAGCCATCCCTAACAGTGTGTCTTTGCAGAAATTGCTTGTGTACTTCCTGTTGATTGTTTCTTTTTTCTCTGTCCTATCTAATAACAAAGACACCAGCAACAACAATAATAACTACAACAATAAAACAAGGGCAACAAAAGGGAATAAATAAATAAATAAATAACTTAAAAATGTATTTTTGAGGCCAGGTGATAGTGCATCTGTTGAGTGCACATGTTATCATGCACAAGGACCCAGGTTCAAGCCCATGGCCCTCACCTGCAAGGAAAAAATGTTTTCAAATGGTGAAGCAGGTCTGCAGATGTCTCTATCTCCCTCTTCCCTCTCAAGTTCTCTCTGTCTCTGCCTTCCCAAATAAATAAATAAAATGAAGAATAATATATCAAACTATATTCAGCCCACCACAATGAAAAGTGCTCTGGTCTCTCTCTCTCTCTCTCTCTCTCTTCCTCTTCTAACATAAATAAATAAAGTATTTAAAAATAAATTTAAACCGATCGGCCAGTAGATGGCTTACCTGGTATAGGGCACACTTTACCATGTGCAAGGAGGACTTAGGTTCCGGCCGCCAGCCACCACATGGGAGCACCATGCAAAGGTTCTATGGTGTCTCTCTTCCCCACCCTGTCTCTCTCTCCTTCTCTCCATCTGAAAAGTAGTAGAGTCCACCAGGAGTGGTAGACTCCTGCAGGTATTAAGCACCATTGAAAACCGTGGAGACCACTAATTCATTAATTAATTAATTTAAAATTAGAAACAAGCTAAGAGTTTTACTGTCCTCAAATATTCCAGAAATGTTTTTAGGCAGAGAGGGAGAGGTAGAGATAGACCGGAGCACTGAAGCTTCCTTCAATGCAGTGGAGGCTGGGCTCGATCCTGGGTTACATACATGACAAAGCAGCACACTATCCAAGTGAGCTATTTCACCAGCCCTCAAGATGTTTTCCATATCTTACCCAAATCAAGAGCCTCAGTTTCCCTGGGGAAGCTCAGCAAAGCAGGCGCCCGAGCCTCCTCTGGGGCAGAAGGAGGCTCGATGTGTTTCCTAAGGAGCCCACAAGGGGGAGTTGGCCACCCGCATCTTGCAAAGAGCCTTTCATTTGCACCCTCCACCCCAGCGGTTCGGCTGTCAGGACCCATATCAGCCTGGGTTTTCTTCCAGGAGAGACACTAGGAGCTATTGCCTACCTTTGGGGGTGGGGGGGTGAGTTAATTGAAAATCAGCTCAGAGTTGCCTTGGGATTGTGGGAAGACAGGAAAAGGGCTCATTCAAAATAATCAAAAGCCTAGCAACCTTCCTCAGTCCAGGGTGGTGGCTTCGGCTTTACAAGGGGAAGCTTCCGCTGGTGAAACAGCTCACTTCCATAGTGCACTGCTTTGTCATGCACCCGACCCAGGTTTGGACCAATCTCTACTGCATAGGAAGAAACTTCAGTGTTGTGGGCTCTTTCACTGTCTTTTTGTGTCTCTATCATTTTTTCTGGAAAAAAAAAAGTCATCCTAGAATGTTAAAGGCTCAGAAATGATCACACACAAAAAACTTGAAAAGACTTTGACAAATGCAAGAACTTTTTGGCTAACTGGATACTTAGGAAAGATAAGAAGCACCAGGTAGGGGCCAGGCGGTAGCACAGCAGGTTAAGTGCCATGGAGCGAAGTGCAAGGACCCGAGCAAGGACTGGGCAAAGACCCAGTTCGAGCCCCCGGCTCCCCACCTGAGGGGGTGGGTCGCTTCATAAGCTTTGAAGCAAGTCTGCAGGTATCTATCTTTCTGTCCCCTTCTCTGTCTTCCCCTCCTCTCTTGATTTCTCTTTGTCTTATTCAACAACAGCAATAACAGCAACAATAAACAAGGGCAACAAAAGGAAAAAAAATAGCCTCCAGGAGTAGTGGATTTGTAGTGCAGAGACTGAACCCCAGCAATAACCCTGGAGGCAAAAAAAAAAGGAGATGATGATGATGAAGATGATGATAAAGAGGCTCCAGGTATGGAGATTCTGTAGCTTAGTGTAATGATTCTAAAGTTGAAGCTCTTATGTATCTTATTATTTCAGGTATAATATCCAGGTCTTTGATCTATTTTGAACGGATTTAGGTACATGGTGCTGAGTGATAGTCTACTTTCTTTTTTTTCTTTATTTTTATTTAATTTGCATAAAGACAGAGAGATTGAGAGGGAAAGGGAAGACAGAGAGGGAGAGAGAGGGAGGGAGAGAGAGTGAGAGAGAGAGAGGGAGGGAGAGAGAGATCTGCAGCCCTGTTTCACTGCTCTTGAAGTTTCTTTCCTGCAGGTGGGGACTAGGGGTTTGAACCTGGGTCACTACACACTGTGATGTCTGTGCTCAACCAAGTGCGCCACCACCTGGCCTATTTTTTTTCTACATATGACTGTCTAATTTTCTTAGTAGTACTTTTAAATTATTTAATTGAATTGAATTTAGATACAGAGATAAATTGAAAGGAAAGGGGAGATAGAGAGGGAAAGAAAAAGAGAGATATCTGTAGCATTACTTCACTACTTGTGAAGCTTCCCCCCGCCCCGGCAGGTGGAAACTAGGGGCTTGAACTCAGGTCTTTGTGCACCGTAATGTGTGTGCGCTCAGTTAGGTGCACCACCTCCTGTCCTCTTTTCCCACCTCACTGAAACATTTTCGGCCCTTTGCCATTACTAAGTGTCTGTTGGATCTTAATGTGTTTGAGAAGACTTAGGTGTCATAAGTTTCTTTTTTTAAAAAAAAAACTTTTTTATCATCTTTATCTATTTATTGGATAGAGACAGTCAGAAATCGAGAGGAAGGGGGAGACAGAGAGGGAAAGAGACAGAAAGACACCTGCAACCCTGCTCCACCACTCGCAAAGCTTCCCCCCTGCAAGTGGGGACCGGGGGCTCGAACCTGGGTCCTTGAGCATTTCAACATGTGCGCTCAACCAGGTGTGCCACCACCCAGCCCCATGTCATACGTTTCTAACCTTCCTTGCCATCTTGTGCCCTCCACCCCCACCCCACAAGTCATTCAAGGCTCTCTACTGATGTCCTTGGCCTGCTCTACCATTACCATTCTTTTTGCTAGATTTGTGGATTCACTTTCTGTGCGTTCAAAGGCTCTGTCCTATCCCAGCTGAAAGACACAGCAGGGGCAATCCTCAGCTCTTGCATCTCTACCATGAATGAGCCCCCACCCGTAGATTCTACTGTGGGGTGCCAGAAAATCCCCTTGTCCTGCTTTGTGGTGTCTGTTGGATCGTGTTCTCATTTAGCTTTGTGTGCTCAATTTTTGAGACAGAGGCAGAGGCAGAGATAGGTAAGTAGGTAGGTAGGTAGGTAGATGAGTGGGCCAGGTGGTGGCACACGAGGTTAAGCACACATGCTCCAGTGTTCAAGGAGCTAGGTTCAAGCCCCCAGTCTCCACTTACAAGGGGGAAGCTTCACAGGTGGTGAAGTGGAGCTGCAGGCATCTCTCTTTCTTTCTCCATCTCTATCTCCCCCTTCCCTCTTCGCTTATCTCTGTCTCTGTCCAAGAAATAATAGACAAATAAAAAGTATTAAGAAGATCGAGAGAGATACCACAACACCAAAGTTTCCCTCAGTGTGGTGAAGGCCAGTTTGAACCTGGGACGTGCACATGACAGAACAGCGCACTGTCCAGGTGAACTATTTCTCTGGCCTTCATTTAGCTTGGTTTCTGAATGTCCAAAATTGCTTATCTGAACTGTTGTGTCAGACATGTTTGAGAATTTAGATTTCTTTTTCTTTTAGAAGGATAACACGATGCATGCGGTGTCTGCTATGTAACATCTCAGTGGGGTCTTGAGAGCTGCCTGGTAATCAAACATGTTCAGATAGCTGTGAGGGTTTTTTTTTTTTTTGCACTAAGTGGATAACAATTATAAAATAGTCTCACGTCAATTACCAGTTAAGTTTTGCCACCATGTTAGTTACTCAAGCAAACAAACAAACGGGCTGAGCATTGCCTCACTCGGTAGAGTGCACACGTTACCATGTGCAAGGACCCAGATTCATATCTCCACTCGCATATGTGGAAAGTTTCATATCAGTGAAGTGGTGCTGCAGGTATCTCTCCTCTCTTTCTCTCTTGTCTTTCTTTCTCCCACTCTCTGTCTCTCACCCTCTATTTAAAAAAAAAAGTCTACTGGTAATAATGGAGCTGTGCAGGCACCAACCCCCAAGCAATGAATCCCCCCACCCCACCCATTCCAGTGGCTAAAACAAACACAGAAAATCCTTAGTTTGTGGGTTTTAGGAGAGCATCAGGGGACTGTAGACTGATTCACCTGATCACAGCTCTTTGAGCTGAGTCCTGCTGGCCTTGGTATTATATCCTCCTGCCTGGTGTCAAAGTCACAGATCAAGTATATTGTCACTTAGTCCTGAACCTCAGCAATGTGAGACAATAAGCTGAAGTTACAAAGTTACAGGGGGCCAGCCTCCAAAGAGCAGTGAGATCTGATGTTGCTGCTGTTGTTGTTGCCTGGGTGTCACTGCTTTGGACCCTCTCCTCTCCTCTCCTCTCCTCTCCTCTCCTCTCCTCTCCTCTCCTCTCCTCTCCTCTCCTCTCCTCTCCTCTCCTCTCCTCTCCTCTCCTCTCCTCTCCTCTCCCCTCCCCTCCCCTTCCCTCCCCTCTTCTCTCTCTCTCTCTCTTTCCTTTTTTTATTGGGCAGTTAATGGTTGACATTACAGTTATTGGCACATGAGCACAACTTCTCATCTCACCAAGCTAGATGTCTGCAAAGCACTCTGACCCCCAACTTTGGCACCAGGACCTGAAAGCCCCTCCTTCAACCCCACTCCTCTACCTGTCTTCCTTCCCCAGAGTTCTTTCCTTTGGTGCAATAAACCATCCCAGCCCAAGTTTTACTTTGTGCTTCCCCTTTCTGTTTTTGTTTCTGAAGTTCTGTTCATGAGTCAGATCATTCCATAGTCATCCTTCTCTTTTTGGCTGATCTCACTTGACATGCTTCCTTCAAGCTCCATCCAAGACGAGGCAAAGAAGGTACCTTCATCATTCATAATAACTGAGTAGCATTTTATTATATACACACACACACATATATATATCACAACTCAGACATTTTTCCTCTTTATTTAGTGCTCCCTATCCATCAAAGAAGAGAAACCTTCCTTCCTTCCTTTCTTCCCTCTTTCCTTCCTTCCCTCTCTCCCTCCCTCTCTCTCCCTTTCTCTTTCTTCTTTCTTCCTTTCTTTCTTTTATTTTTATTTTTCTTTCTTTCTTTTTTTATTCCTTTCATCTTTCTTCACTGGAGAGAGATACAGAGAGGATGCGACAGCTATCTCATTTACTCCTTCCCTCGCTCTCTTTTTAAAAAAATATTTATTTATTTATTTTCCCTTTTGTTGCCCTTGTTGTTTAACATTGTTGTGGCTATTGATGTCGTTGTTGGTGGATAAAACAGAGAGAAAGGGAGAGAGGAGGGGAAGACAGAGAGGGGGAGAGAAAGACAGACACCTGCAGACCTGCTTCACCGCCAGTGAAGTGACTCCCCTGCAGGTGGAGAGCAGTGGGGCTTGAACCGGGATCCTTACGCCGGTACTTGTGCTTTGGGCCACATGCGCTTAACCTGCTGTGCTACCACCCGACTCCCCCTCTCTTTTTTTAAACGTTATTTATTTAATCTGATAGAACAGAGAGAAATTGAGAGGGGATGGGGAGATAGAGAAGGAGAGAAAGAGGGACACCTGCAGCACTGTTTCACCACTCCTGAAGCTTTCCCCCTGCAGGTGGGGACCGGGTCTTGAACCTGGGTCCTTGTGCATGGTAATATATGCACTTAACAAGGTGAGCCACCACAGGCCCCCTCCTTCCCTCTCCTTCTCTATTCTCTCTTTGCTTTTTACCCTCTATCAAAACCAGAAAAAAAAGTGGCACAGAGAACTGTGGAGTTGTGTAGGCATGGAGCCCCAGCAATAATACTGATAGCAAAAATAAATAAACCATCATGTAGCAAAAAAATAATAAAGAAACGGGGAGAAAAAGGCAGACAGAATGAAGAGAGAAAGAGGCCACGAGCAATACAATTTCTTTTTTTAAATTTTTTTAAAATTTTTTATTTAAGAAAGGATTAATTAACAAAACCATAGGGTAGGAGGGGTACAATTCCATACAATTCCCACCACCCAATCTCCATTTCCCACCCCCTCCCCTGATAGCTTTCCCATTCTCTATCCCTCTGGGAGCATGGACCCAGGGTCATTGTGGGTTGCAGAAGGTAGAAGGTCTGGCTTCTGTAATTGCTTCCCCGCTGAACATGGGCGTTGACTGGTCGGTCCATACTCCCAGTCTGCCTCTCTCTTTCCCTAGTAGGGTGGGTCTCTGGGGAAGCGGAGCTCCAGGACACATTGGTGGGTTTTCAGTCTAGGGAAGCCTGGCTGGCATCCTGATGACATCTGGAACCTGGTGACTGAAAAGAGAGTTAACATACGAAGCCAAACAAATTGTTGAGCAATCATGGAACCGAAGCTTGGAATAGTGGAGAGGAAGTGTTAGGGAGGTACTCACTGCAAACTCTAGTGCACTTCTGCTTTCAGGCATATATTTTGCAGTAGTTTACGGATACGTGTGAAAACATGCTCTCTCTCACAGAAACTGGTGTATATCTAGGTTTTGGGACTTTGTTAGAAAGTGAACCACCTGAGATGAAATTAGAGTATACTATGAAAGGAAAGGTCTCACCCGAGTAAGGAAGTTGAAGGGTTGTCATTCCACACGTGAAGTCTCTAGACACAGTCTGAAGTGAAGCATGTTGAGGTGGCAATCATTGTGTTGGTTAGGTTGTGATCGGCAGATGCAATATTATTTGATATGGATTGGGAGAGGCATACGGGAAAGTGGGGCCTATCCAAGGGTTCCAGGACTGGGGGAAGTAGAGGCTCTATAGTGGAGATGTGAGGTTCCTGCTGTATTAGGGTTCAAAAAGACAATCGATAGTTAATGTTATCATCACATTGTTTGATAATTGGGTTAACTTTGAAAAGTCCTTTTGTTAGGGTTTGCTGTACAGTACCCAGTATCTTGTATATAGCTGTGCTATTGGTTGCTTCTGATCTACTTGGTCTAGGCTTTTGAGAGAGTCTGCATATAAATTACACAGCCTATATATTGAAAAGATTCAGTTTGTGTTTTGAAAAACTTCGAGACATACAATTAATTTTCCCCCTCTCGTATTAATTAACTAGTGATTTATATGACTACATTTTGCTAGGAGTGTACAAAAGACTGTGACCCATCCCTCCCACCCACTCCCACCCCCCACTGGCCCAGGAAGCTGCATGTCTACCCCTCACCACAGGGCTTTTACTTTGGTGCCCTACTTACAATTTGGTCAGGTCCTGCTTTTAGTTTCCCTTTCAGATCTTCTTACTCAACTCCTGTTGATGAATGGGATCATCCCATACTCATCTTTATCTTTCTGACTTAGCTCACTTAACATAATTCCTCCTAGCTCTGTCCAAGATGGGTCAGAGAAGGTGGGTTCATTGTTCTTGATAGCTGCATAGTATTCCATTGTGTATATATACCACAGCTTTCTCAGCCACTCATCTGGTGTTGGGCACCTGGGTTCCTTCCAGGTTTTAGCTCTTGTGAATTGTGCTGCTATGAACATAGGAGTACACACCTCTTTTTGGTTGGGTGTTATGGAGTCCTTGGGGTATAACCCCAGGAGAGGAATTACTGGATCATAAGGAAGGTCCATGTCTAGCCTTCTGAGAGTTTTTCAGACTGCTCTCCACAGAGGCTGGGCCAATTTACATTCCCACCAGCAGTGTAAAAGGGTTCCTGTGTCCCCACAACCTCTCCAGCATTTGTTGCTGCTGTCCTTTTTGATGTATGCCATTCTTACAGGAGTGAGGTGGTATCTTAGTGTTGTCTTAATTTGCATTTCTCTGACAATCAGTGACCTAGAGCAGTTTTTCATATGTTTGTTAGCCTTTTGGATCTCCTCTGAGGTGAATGTTTTGTTCATATCCTCTGCCCATTTTTGGATGGGGTCATTTGCTTTTTTGGTGCTAAGTTTGCTGAGCTCTTTATATATTTTGGTGATTAGTTTCTTGTCTGATGTATGGCATGTGAAGATCTTCTCCCATTCTGTGAGGGGTCTCTTTGTTTGTTTAATAGTTTCTTTGGATGTGCAGAAGCTTTTCAATTTGATGTAGTCCCATTGTTTTGTTTCTGCTTTAGTCTTCCTTGCAATTGGATTTGATTCATCAAAGATGTCCTTGAGGTGTAGGTGGGAAACTGTTTTACCAATGTTTTCATCTAAGTATTTGATTGTTTCTGGTCTGACATCTAGGTCTTTGATCCATTTGGAGTTGATTTTTGTTTCTGGTGAGATAAAGTGGTTCAATTTAATTCTTCTGCATGTTACAACCCAGTTTTCCCAGCACCATTTATTAAAGAGAGCCTCCTTTTTCCATTTAATCCTTTGGGCCCCCTTATCAAAGATTAGATGTCCATAGGTGTTGGGATTTATTTCTGGGCTTTCAATTCTGTTCCACTGGTCTGTGTGCCTATTTTTGTTCCAGTACCATGCTGTTTTGATGATGATGGCTTTATAATATAGTTTAAGGTCTAGGAGTGTGATGCCTCCATTTCTGTTTCTTTTCCCTAAGATGGTTTTGGCAATTCTAGGTGTTTTCATGTTCCAGATAAATGATTGTAGTGTTTGTTCTATTCTCTTAAAGAAGCTTGGTGGAACTTTGATGGATATTGCATTAAATTTGTATATGGCTCTGGGGAGAATATTCATTTTGATGATATTTATTCTTCCAATCCATGAGCATGGGATATCTTTCCATTTCTTGGTATCAGTTTCTATTTCCTTGAGCAGCGACTCATAGTTTTCAGCATACAAGTCTTTCACTTCTTTGGTCAACTTTATTCCTAGGTATTTGATTCATTTTGCTGAAACAGTAAATGGGAGTGATTTCTGGATGTCTTCTTCTTCAGATTTAGTGTTTGCATAAAGAAATGCCACTGATTTTTGTACATTGATTTTGTAGCCTGATACCTTGCTATATTGCCTAATAACTTCCAATAGTTTTCTGCTGGATTCTTTAGGTTTTTCTATGTATACTATCATATCATCTGCAAATAGTGAGAGCTTGACTTCTTCCCTTCCAATCTGTATTCCTTTGATTTCTTTCTCTTGCCTGATTAGCAATACAATTTCTTCCAGCTCAGACTTGAACCCAGGTCGTGTGCATGACAAAGCAACATACTATCCAGAGGAATGATCTTTTTTTAAAAAAAAATTTTTAATTACATGAGAGGGAGAGAGAGGAAGAGAGAGTTTCACATGAGGCAAATAGAAGGGAGGAGAGAGAGAGAGAGAGAGAACCAGAGTACCACTCTGACACTGGTGGTGCCAAGGATTGAACTGGAAACCTCTGGTATGATGGTTTGATGCTGTACCAGCTGAGCCATCTACCCTGGTACCCAGATGGGCTGTCTGTCTTCCTGGTCCAAGTCTCACTTGGTTCTCTAAGGGCTTGTCTGTTTTCTTCTGCAAGTGACGAGACAGTCAAAACAGAGAAAGCTAGTTATTTACTCTGGTAACAAGGAAGCCAGACAGAGTTCCAAAGGCCCTCACATTCTTTAATTTCACACAGTTCCTGAGCTTCCCCCTCTGAGGCCCAAGGAAGACCAACAGTGGGCTGGAAGCAGCTGCTCATTGTCAGGAACTCCTGTATTTCCTTCTCTCTTACATATTTTTAAATTATTTTCATCTTTTTAATTTTCCTATTGGATAAAGACAGGAAGAAATCAAGTGGGAATGAGTATACAGAGGGGGAGACAGACAGAGACATCTGCAGCACTACCTCACCACTTGCGAAGCTTCTTTCTACAGGTAGGGACTGGGGGCTTGAACCCAGATCCTGGTGTACCATACTGTTTTGTCCTTCTTTACTTCCAATCCCTCACAGCTCTGCCTCAGATATTACCACCCTTTCCGTTCCTGCAAAGAACTTCCTTGTTATATGATTTTATTTGATAGGACAGAGAGAAACTGTTAAGGAAGGCAGAGGTAGAAAAAGAGAGAGGGAGTCTGAACGGTAGCGCACAACGGGTTAAGCGCACGTGGCGCAAAGCACAAGGACCGGCATAAGGATCCCCACCTGCAGGGGAGTCACTTCACAGGCGGTAAAGCAGGTCTGCAGGTGTCTATCTTTCTCTCCCCTTCTCTGTTTTCCCCTTCTTTCTCCATTTCTCTCTGTCCTATCCAACAACAACGACATCAATAACAACAGCAATAATAACTAAACAACAATTAAAAACAAAGGCAACAAAAGGGAAAATAAATAAATAAATGAATAAATATTTTTTAAACATTTTTAAAATTAAAAAAGAAGAGAGAGAGATTTAGCACTGCTGCATTACTAGTAAAGCTTCCCTCCCCCTGCAGGTGGAGTCAGGGGCTTGAACCCTGGTCCTTGCACATAGTAATGTGTGTGCTTAACCAGGTGCACTACCACCCAACTCCTCCTGTTGAGTTTTATTCATGCCTTGTCATTTGCCCTTAACCCACAGTCCTCCTCCCCTTTAGTAGACTGTGAGTTCCCAGAGTGCAGGGACCATGCCTTTAAAAAAATATTTATTTATTCCCCTTCTTTTGCCCTTGTTGTTTTATTGTTTAGTTATTATTGTTGTTATTATTGATGTTGTTGTTGGATAGGACAGAGAGAAATGGAGAGAGGAGGGGAAGACAGAGAGGGGGAGAGAAAGACACCTGCAGACCTGCTTTACTGCTTGTGAAGCGACTCCCCTACAGGTGGGGAGCCAGTGGCTGGAACCAGGATCCTTATGCCAGTCCTTGCACTTTGCGCCACATGTGCTTAACTCGCTGTGCTACCGCCCGACTCCCGGGACCATGTCTTCTTATGAGATGTTACAGATGCCAGCGAATCTGATTCATAGAAGGAAAGGGGAGGGAGCCGGAGAAAGCAGTGGACTAGCCTGGGATCCCCAGCCCCAGGATGTCTTTCTTTGCAACCAATTCCATGAGATTTCAGCCCACCTCTTGTGAACACGGATTCCCCCCCCATTTTTACTAGTGATTTAATAATGATTTATAAGATTACGAGATAATAGGGGTATAATTCCACACCACTCCCACCACCAAAGTCTTGTGCTTCCACCTCCACAAGTGGTAACTGCCATAGTTCTCCCAAGATCATAGATATGGGTTGAATATATGTATATGTATATTTACTTTAATATTTATTCCCTTTTGTTACCCTTGTTGTTTTATTATTGTAGTTATTATTGTTGTTATTGATGTCATTGTTGTTGGATAGGACAGAGACAAATGGAGTGAGGAGGGGAAGACAAAGAGGGAGGGGGAGAAAGACACCTGCAGATCTGCTTCACCACTTGTGAAGTGACTCCCCTGCAGATAGGGAGCCAGGGGCTTGAACTGGGATCCTTATGCTGGTCCTTGTGCTTTGTGCCACCTGCACTTAACCCACTGCACTACCGCCTGACTCCCCTAATATATCCTATTTTTTATTAACTTCTATGGCCATGCTTTCTCTTTTCCTTCCTTCCTTCCTGTCTAATTTGTTTGTTTGTTTGTTTTGTATAGAGACAGAGAAATTGAGTGGGAAGGAGAAGATAGGAAAAGAGAGAGAGTCCTGTAACACTGCTTCACCATCGTGAAGCTTCCAAATCCCTCCCTTCACTTCCTTTCTTTTTCTTTTTCTTTTTTTCACTTTTTTATTTAAAAAATTACCTTTATTTAATTATTGCATATACAGCCAGAAGTTGAGAGGAAGGGGGATAGAGAGGAAGAAAGACAGACACCTGCAGCCCTACTTCACCACTTGTGAAGCTTTCTCCCTGAAGGTGGGGACCGGGGACTCAAACCAGGATCCTTGCACTCAACCAGGTGTGCCACTGCCAGGCCCCTACTTCCTTTCTAAGTCACACCTATACCTATTATACCTTGTGACCATGGATTTATTTTCCACAGGAGAAGCCACCTCTGATTTTTAGTCCCTACAAATGGCTCAGATGCCATTTGGGCATTCGTGAACTTTCCCTTCGAAAATAAAAAAGCCGTGGACTATATTGGAAGTGAAGGAAAAACAGAACATAAGACTCTAAAGAAACAGAGCAAATAATGATGGGATTTCCTGGCTCAAATCTGTTTCGAGCTGATCAAAAAGTTAAATGTCATTTAAAAGTAGAAGTGGTCATGAGAACACTAATATTTACTTAGCACTTACTGTGCAGAGGGCTTTGGATGTATGATCCTGGTTAAGCCTTACAGAAACCCAGTGAGGGACCAGGTGGTGCTGCACCTGGTTGAACACACATTGCAATGCACAAGGACCCAGGTTCAAGCCCCTAGTTTCTATCAGCAGGGGGAAAGCTTCACAAGTGGTGAAGCAGGTCTGCAGGTGTTTTTCTGTCTCCCTCTGTATCTTCCCCTTCCTCTGAATTTATGGCTGTATCTACCCAATAAATAAAGATAAAAAAGAAACCTAGTGAAATTGCCACTAGTGTCATCTCCTAGGTAAGAAAACCAAGATTTGGAGAGGCCAGTAAGTTTGTTCAAGGTCACATATGCTGGAAGAACTAAAAGCTACTGCAGTGAATGAGGAGGGGCAGGAAGAAGAAGAGGAGGTGGTGGAGGAGGAGGAAGAGGATAGGAAGAAGCCATTCTAGTATGATTATAATGAAGTTTGAAATAGACTACTTTATGACAACACATTTTAATGACATTTCTTTTTTTTAACATTTAACTGTTTAGGAGAGAGAAAGAGTGATACTCTGGTACATGCTATGCCAGAGATTGAACTTGGGACCTCATGCTTAAGAATCCAACATTCTAGCCACTGTGCCACCCTCCAGGTCACTTAATCATATCCAAGTAAGCCAAGTGAGAAACAGACACAGTGCAGCTGCTGAATGAGTGTGGTCTTGGTAGAGTCTTTATGGCATAGGCTAGACCTCTTTATGTACTTGGATTTCTGTTTCCCAAGAGGGCTTGCCAGCTGAGTGACCCTAAAGAATAAATCCTTGGAAATTTCCATTCATTTTTTTTCTCTTTTATTCTCAGCTTTCTGACCCAACCACCAAGTTCCCATGCAATGTTCCCATCAAGGTCCTATCCAATCCTTGGTTTTCTTAGATCTCCAAGCCTTAGACAGAAGGCTGGAGAGTGGGGAGATTGTGTGTGTGTGTGTGTGTGTGTGTGTGTGTGTGTGTGTGTGTGTGTGTGTGTGCTGAAACAGATGTAGAATGAGCTATCAGAGAGCAAGGGAAGGTTACAGATGGAAAGCCAGGCCATTAGTGAGACCAGAGAAGAGTGTAGCTACCTCCTCCCTAAACCAGTGTTAAGATTTATTGGTCCATCCTGGCCACTTTTTACTCCTTCCATTTTCACCCCCGTCGACAGCTATCAGTAAGTGATGGTTTGCAGGCAAAAGTAGCAGACTTTATCCACTTATAGCAGAAGGGAGAGGACAGTGGGAAGCGTAACCCAGAGCCATCAGCCCAGCCGCTTAGATAGGGAAATTGTTTTTCAGGGATTTCACATTGCCATTTCTGTTCACCCTTTAATGAATGCTTTTCTGTCCAGATATGAGGCAGAGATGGAAAAGGAGGTAAGTGTTCACAGAAATTACACTAGGCCAACCACAAATAGGGACTTTCAAAAGATTTATTTATATTTTTAAGTCTAGGTTAAGACGCTGGCTGATTTCTAAAGTGCACCCTCGGTTTGATGGGGTTTGCCAGCTGCATCCACCAGTGCTGCTGCAAACCTCTCTTTGTGATCTGCACATCCGAGTAGAAGGTCTCTTTTGAAAATACTCATAAGCATCAGACTCTAGACCATGTGCCCGCTGCCATTCATTGTACGTCTCTTAATGACTCGTGTGAGGTAATGGATATTGAAATTGAAATCAGCAGGCTCAGAGACAGCTGTAGCTGATCTTCACTGCTGGTTTCTGGGTCCACAAGGTCCACTGTCAGTGTGATTCACAGGTACAGGCAAACTGTGGCAAGCGGTGGGCAAAATGCTCTGATGGTACACGCTGTGGCTTACATCAGTAAACCACAGCATGAAGCTTGAGCAGCCTCACCCCAGTTATGTTCTGCTCACCTGACTCGTGTACCCAGGAGCTGGGGTGGTGGAGGAGTATGGGTACCCTGACCCATCTCCTCCCACCACCACCCCCTAACACACACACAATGTCTGCTCTGTTGCTTTGCAGCTCGGCTTCGGATCATTCCTGGGAATCATTGGCTCCAACCTGATTGAGAACAAACGGCAGATGGTAAGTCGGCATCTCTCAAGGCTCATGTTCCTCCTCATCTGAGAAAAAAATCAGTATTTGGTCAGGGAGAGATAATGCTTAAGGTTCTGAAATCCCAGGTTCAGTCCCCAGCACCACCATAAACCAGAGCTGAGATCTGATTAAAAAAATAAAATAATAAATGAAAATGAAAATGAAAATGAAAAATAAAAATTCCAGTGTACAAAAAACTCAGTGTTTATATGGATAATTAGGGATAATTAGTAACATGTTTCCTTAAAGTTGTCCAATCGAATCTCAAAAGAAACTGTTGCTTTGGGAGTCAGGCAGTAGCTCAGTGGGTTAAGCGCACATGGCACAAAGCACAAGGACAGACAGAAGGATCCCAGTTCAAGCCCCCGGATCCCCACCTGCAGGGGAGTCGCTTCACAGGCACTGAAGCAGGTCTGCAGGTGTCTGTCTTTCTCTCCCCCCCTCTATCTTCCCCTCCTCTCTCCATTTCTTTCTGTCCTATCCAACAACGACAACAATAACTACAACAACAATGAAAAAACAAAGGCAACAAAAGAGAATAAATAAATAAATAATATATTAAAAAGAAACTGCTGCTTTGCTTTTTCTCCTAAGCTTCCAGGAAACTCATTTTTAAAAAAAATTGTTTTTAATGGGGCAGATGGTGGTGCACTGGGTTAAACACACATATCACTATGCCTAAGGAACTGGGTTCGAGCCCTTGCTCCCCACCTTCAGGGGGGAAATCTTCATGAACAGTGAAGCAGGTCTGCCGGTGTCTTTCCTTCTCTCCCCCACTCTATCTTCCCTCCCCTCTCAATTTCTCTCTGTCCTGTGAAATAACAATAGAAAAATAAATGGCCACTAGAAGTGGTGATTCACAGTGCAGGCACCAAGCCCCAGAGATAACCCTGGTGGCAAAAAAAAAAAAAAAAAAAAAATTAAGGGGGTCGGGCAGTAGCGCAGTGAGTTAATCACACGTGACACAAAGCGCAAGGACTGGCATAAGGATCCCGGTTTGAGCCCCTGGCTCCCCACCTGAAGGGCAGTTGCTTCACAGGCGGTGAATCAGGTCTGCAGGCATCTTTCTCTCTCCCTCTCTGTCTTCCCCTCCTCTCTCCATTTCTCTCTGTCCTATCCAACAACAACGATAATAATAACCACAACAATGGTTAAACAACCAGAGTAATAAAAGGGAAAAATGGCCTTCAGGAGCAGCAGATTCATGGTGCAGGCACCGAGCCCCGGCAATAACCTTGGAGGCAAAAAAAATTTTAATATTTATTATTTGATGGTATAGAGAAATTGAGAGGGAAAGGGAAGATAGGAAGAAAGAACAACACCTGCAGCACTGCTTCATCACTTGTGAAGCTTTCCCTCTGGAGGTGGGGACTAAGGGCTTGAACCCAGGTCCTTGTACATATGGATTTTGCCCTTTGTGTGCGCTCAACCCGGAATGCCACCATCCATCCCTTAAAGATTAATTTTTATTTATTACCTAGAGACAGAGTCTCATATGAAGCAGAGAGAAGGAGAGAGACAAGCCAGAGCACCACTCTGGCACATACAGTGCTGAGAATCAAACCTCAGGCATGAAAGTCTAAAGCTCTACCAGTTGGCTCATTTCCCCAGCCAGGAGACCTGTTTACCAGGTTCCTGTGAGGTGGAATTTGCTTTCTCAATTGCCTGAGGCTCCCTCATTACTTGAGCCAGATTTCTCAAATCAAAGGTGATATGGGGTTTTCCCTTTGCGTCCTCCTCAGTCCCAAAGGAGTGCTCCAGCCTATCCCATCAGTCTTCTGTCCTTATCTACAATGCCTTTGCTTCTGGGACTCTGTTGCCAAAGCCCTGGATTTTTGGTGAACCTCATGTGCATCATATTTGGGTGGGAAGCTGTCATGGAGGGGTTTGGTCTTCTAAGAGTTTGCAGTTTAGGAGAAGTGAATTCAGAGAACCCAGGGGAGGACTGAGGAGATAGCATAATGGTTCTGCAAAACACTCTCATGCCTTAGGTTTGAGGTCCCAGGCTCAATCTCCAGCATCACCAGAAGCTAGAGCTGAGTAGTGCTTTGGTGGAGGGAGGGAAAGAGAGGACAAAGTGGCATGTAGAAGACCAAATCAAATTATGAGGTCAACTTGAAAGATTGCCTTTACCTATGCTGCAGAGTGAAGTATGTAGTTAGGCAGAAACAACGGATGAAGAAGCCAGCAGGTGGCTCACTTGATAGAATATGCACCTGTTACCTCAGATTCAAGCTCTGGACCACCACATGGGAGCGTCTGCTTGGCGGAAACTTCACGAGTAGTGTATCAGTGCTGCAGTATCTCTCCTTCACTCTCTCTGTCTCTCACCTTCAATCTAGAAGGAAAAAATGAGGGTGGGGTAGATAGCATAATGGTTATGCAAAGAGACGCTCGTGCCTGGTGCCTGAGGCTCCTAAGTCCCAGGTTCATTCCCTCACATCATCATAAGCCAGAGCTGATCAGTGCTCTGGTAAAAAAGAAAGAAATAAAGAGAAAGAGAGAGAGGGAGGGAGAGAGAGAGAGAGAGAGAGAGAGAGAGAGAGAGAGAGAAAGAAAGAAAGAAAGAAAAAGGGAAGGAGGAAGGAAAAAATGGGTGCCTAATCATGCAGGGAGTGAGCCCCAGTGACAACCCTGGTGATTGAAAAAAAACAATGAGAAAGAGAGAAAAAAAAAAGGGAAAGAAAGTGAGGGAAGAAGAAAGGAAAGAAAAGAAGGAATGAAAGAAAGATGCAGGAAAGGATGAGCATATAATGGCAGGCAAAGCATAGAAAGTTCTAGGTCTTAAAGGGGACCCACAAAGGCATGCTGTTGTGTGCTCCTGGTTAAGTCTGAGAAGGCTTCCTGATGGGCAAGGGAAGAAGTTACAGGGTAGAGTGTAAGCACATAGCAGATTTATAAGCTTGTGAGGCAGGATGCCCAGTGAATGGTCAGATGATGGACTGACTGGCCTCACCCAGTCCAGGTCTCTGAGGGTATAGAGCTGGATAATGGGATCTATTTAACAGCAAGTTTAATCAGGTAACATAATAATAGCTCCAGGGACAGAGAACTCTAACCATATGTTCTCTTCCAGTAATATGGGGAATCATCCTCGGGAGAGTTCTAATAGTCCTCCTCTTCCATTTCACCTGGACTTCCCTCCTGCCAGTGGTGTGTGCACTTTGGGCTTCAATTATTCAAGAATAACAGGGGAATTTTAATTGTTGAGCCTATTGGAGCATGGCTAATAGTGCCAATTTCATGACATCGTTCATTCATTATTTAGCAATTCTCTATGGTGCTGTGAAGTGAGATTTATGGGGCAAGGTTTCTAAACAACTCCTGAAGGAGAGAAGTGTTTCCTCCTAGCTTGTCGAGGTGGGAGAACCTTAGGGTAACCTTGAGTTTGATGTCCTCCTTCTCCCCTCGAGAGCAGCTTCATGCCATGCTCTTCTTCTTTCAGCCACAAACACCTCAAAAAGAAAAAGACCAATTCCATGGATTTATTTTCTTCTCTTCCTTTTATTTTTAAACCAGAGAACTGCTCAGCCCTGGTTTATGGTGGTGCTGGTGATTGAAGCTGGGGCCTCAGATCTTCAGGCATGAAAGTCATATGCAGAACCATTATGCTATCTATCTTCCCAGCCCTCCAAGGAGTTCGAGCAGATGGTGGACTCAGGCAGCAGCTACCCCTGCCCCCTAAAAAACACCTACCTCCACACTGGGGCACCATTTCACCTTTGTAATGAGAAAGAAAGTCTTGAGGACATTCTTTTCCATTCTTGACGATGATCCACGTGAGAACCAGCTGACAGAAGGGACCATTTTGTCTTCCTGAATGGTTCTCTTCTGTACCACACAGAATGGATCTGTTTCAGAGAACTCCACCTTGGGAAGATGGCTTTGACATTTCAGTCTCAGTGGGCAGAAAGTCCTTTTCTTGTAGTAGTTACAATGCCATGGTTATTGTATGGGGCCTTAGACTCATCAATCAATCTTTTGTCTCCACCACTGCTCGCTGCTCCATCAAGGAGCCTAGTGGGGCCTTGAGAAGGACATGGGACAAGGAGATCATGGGCACCAGGTTCTTCTGTAGACTAGCTGATAGCCTCGAACATACCACTTTCCCTCTCTGAGCTACCTCCTGACCTCCCACCAGAAATAAAATGGGCTGGACTGCATGATGTCCAAGGTGCAATATGTTTCCGTAGCCAAGAATGGGAGAGTCGTGCAGTCCAGTTCCTCCATGCCCAGTTCGCTGGCTTCCAGCACACCTTCCCCTCACCTGGAGCTCAGAGCCAGAATGAATTTCCTGTGAATGGAAAAAACATGCTTCAATGGGTCCTTCTCTGCCTCCTCTTTCTCATCATCTGCTCCCACTATAAAGAACATTTTTTTGGGGGGGGGGGAAAGATCACCCTCCAGGGACTACTCAGTCTCCATTAACCGCAGAAAGGGAAGACTAACAGATACTTTCCTTTTGTACCCACCCCCAAACCCCTGGCAGCTGGTGGCTTCTATCGTCTTCATCAGCTTTGGTGTGATAGCAGCCTTCTGTTGTGCCATAGTCGATGGGGTCTTCGCTGCCAGACACATTGTGAGTACTCGAAGTTCTGGGTTAACGTGGTCATGAATGTGTGATTGACACAGCAGGGCTTCCCTGGGTGTGTGCTGTATGTGTATGAAGCAATGTGAGGACACCCGACTGGGGAGGAGGTGGCCTTCTGGCCTCATAGACCTGACAGTCAACATGAAGTCATGAGTAGACATGCAGGCAGATCCAGAACTGGGTCTGAGCTGGGGGGGATCATCTTTGAGTGCCCTTGTGGGTGGTGTGTCTTGGATCCAGAGTTCCACTCAAAGGCTTTGCACTGGCAATAGGGTGGTAAGGAGACTTATAAGGAGCAGGTAAGGAAAGAGCCACAGTATTGTGGTTCAGGGGACTGATGGGGAATTAGTGTCAAAAGTGAGGAGATAGGGAGAGAGCACTTTCAAATGAGTCTCAATCCCCAACATTCCCAATTGCTACTGAAGGAAGCTGATTTGAATGGGTGCCATCAATTAACTCTCACGTCTACTAGATTCTAGTTGGATTTGGCCACTGGAATCCCAACTGGAGAATGTAAGGAGGGAGTACAATGAAGTCATAGCCTTTATTACCATTACTTCCCATGAGGTCATCAATAGTTGATTGTTCCTTGATAGAGATTCATTCCGCTCAAGGTGCCCTACTGTACAGAACCCTCTCCTTCCAAGTTCTGGTTCACTCTCCATCCTTTCATCTCTGGACCCAGGAACAGTTAGCACTGAGTCCTTGCATTATGCCTTACAGTTGTCCCTTTAAAGCCACAAGACTGCCTCAGAGATGAGGGCTCAGTTGCAACCACCTTCCTTCCTCCCTTCAACTGCACCAAGAGCAGACCCTGAGGACAGAGTACCCAGTTCCCATATACCTCAGCAGACCTCTCAGTTGTGACTAGAGAGCAGTGATGTGCTCCTGTTCTGGAGAGACTGGGCCTTAGGAAAAGGTCATTTCAGTGCTGAAGCCCAAAGCTGTGCTTCTAGTCTGGAAGGAGCCTGGGCTTCTGGGCTCTTACATGATGATATCTCTAAGAGTCACACCCCTTGATCTAAGCTTTACATTATCCTGCTATTGTAGATAGCTGCTCTCTCTATTAGGCATGCTAGTGCCCAAGACCCACAGTTTTCAGGGCACCATCAAATTATGATAATTTCTTTTCAAATCAGAGGAAGAATGAACCTTTAGGTCAAAAGAACTTGAGCGGATAATATAAATATATCTGTCTTGATGCAAATGCTGCCACAAGTCACAATCCAAGAAAATAGAATGTTTGGTCTCTCTTAATGGAGGAAGTGGCCCAGACAGGCAAATGGGCCTAAGTCCCAGGGCAATCCTAATGTGGCCCTGATCTGGGATACATATTAAAAGTAAACGCGAGTCATAGCAACTTAGCCCCCACATTGCTTGTGCTCACTCCGATTGAACCAACATTGAAAATGAAAACAACCCATGGACTCTAGGTGGAAAGTTATGTGTTTACTCAAGCAACTGAATTCCAGCAACATTGTTTTATCAGACTGTTCTGTAGCTGAGAATAATATATTATCCTACCTCAATCATTGGCGAAGATCACAGGCAATCCTCAGACAGTATCATGGGGATAGTGGAATTGAGAGTTGGATGCAATGTGGCCTTGTTGTTTTAGTTACATCTTGCTCTTGGACCCTTCTTCGAGGTACAAGCTTGCCAAAACTAGAACTCCTATGCTCAGTGATGCTCTCCAGACTCTCTCTGAAATAGTATCTTAGGACATCATTTCTGGGCAAGGAGAAAAGGAAGGGGTGAGAGCCAGAAACTCCTTGACTGACTTTCTTTCAGACTCAGGCATACAGAAGCAGGCCTTATATCAGACCTATCCCTTCTGATTGGAGCAGCCAATTTATTTTTTTTTCTGTCCCCCTCTTCAGAGGCAGATGACACATCAGGAACTTTTAACATTCACAATGCTAGCACCTCAGCACAGAGATTTTTCTTGGTTTATTCCCTTCTGAATCACGGCCTATTTTAGTGGTTTGGATGTAGCCATTCAGCGTATGCACCCTATTTTACATTCAACAAGAACCATCTTAGGAAGAAAAATGCCTTGTTTTTGTGTACTGCGTGTCGCTTTTCAATATGCCTTCCCATCTATTATCTCATTTGAGACCCATTGCAATCCTGTGAGGTATGTAGGGCAGCCATTATTATTCCCTGCTTACAAGCAGTATTCACTCTGAGGCAGTCTCCATGGTAACACAGGCCTAGTGGCCAAGAAGCCTGGAGGAGATGCTGATAATGGCATCATGAGCCAAAATGGCGTCCTCCCTTTCCATACTTCTCTCACCCTTAGTGTTTTCCTGAACAACTTTATGGAGTGATAATTCGTACCCTGTAGAATCTACCCATTTGAAGCTTGTAATTTAATGATTTTAGTATGAGCACACTTATGTAAAAATTATCACCTTATCAGTTTGAGAAGATTTCCATTATCCTCCAAAGAAATCCCATGTCCATTACAATCCCCTGGTTTGCCCCCAGCCATAATTCTATGATGTTTTGAATCTTTCTTCTTCCCTAGATTCCCCTCCATGAACTGACACATCATGATATTAGAATCATATCATATATGGTCTTTGGTAACCTGATTTCCTTCACTCTGTTTTCCAGATTCTTCCGCATTGTAACATGTACCAGTCTTTTCATTTCCTTTGTGCTCTCACAATATTCCATTGTATGGATATACCACACCACGTCTGTATACTTACCACTTGATGTTCTTTGTACCTTTATGATGTTTTTATAAACACTTCTCTACACATTTTCTGTGGACATATATTTTAATTTCCCTTGGGTACATACCTAGGAGTGGAAATTTTGGTTCATATAATAACTATATTTAATCCTGGGATGAACATCCAAGTAGGGTCCAAGTGGCCTCACCATTTTCTACGCCCCCTGAAAGCATGTGCATGTTCCCATTTCTCCACATCCATGCCAACTCTTTTATTTTCCATGTCAACACTTGTTATTATCTGACTTGTTAATACTAGCCAACCTAGTGGGTCTCAAGTGGTATTTCACTGTGGTTTTGATTTGCTTTTTTCCATAATATACCTAGCAGGTATGATCACTGGCTTCAACCAAAGGCGCTGAGGAAAGACCCAGATTGAATTTAATAAATAACCACCCAACAGCCTCTGCCTAACTCCAGGCTTCCTGCCCACCCTCTTCCTACAAAATGAGTAAATAGAGCATTGAATTCAGGGGCTTAGAGTAAAACTGGATTAATCTTTTTTTGAATTAATTTATTTTTTATTGCCACCAGAGTTTATTGCTGGGCCTTGGTACCTGCACTACAAATCCACCATTCCACGTGACCACCTTACCCCATTATTTCTCTGTATTTTTTGGTAGATAGGCCAGACAGAAATTGAAAGAGGGAGACAGAGAGGGAGAGGGAAAGAGAGACCCCTGCAAACCTGTGTCCCCCAGCAGGCAGGGAGCAGGAGCTCGAACTTGAGTCCTTGCACATGGTAATGTGCACACTAATGGAGTATGCCAACACCTGCCCAAGATGAATCTCTCTCTCTCTTTTTATTTTTTATTTAAGAAAGGATTAATTAACAAAACCATAGGGTAGGAGGGGTACAATTCCACACAGTTCCAACCACCCAATCTCCATTTCCCACCCCCTCCCCTGATAGCTTTCCCATTCTCTATCCTTCTGGGAGCATGGACCCAGGGTCATTGTGGGTTGCAGAAGGTAGAAGGTCTGGCTTCTGTAATTGCTTCCCCGCTGAACATGGGCGTTGACTGGTCGGTCCATACTCCCAGTCTGCCTCTCTCTTTCCCTAGTAGGGTGGGTCTCTGGGGAAGCAGAGCTCCAGGACACATTGGTGGGGTCTTCAGTCCAGGGAAGCCTGGCCGGCATCCTGATGGCCTCTGGAACCTGGTGACTGAAAAGAGAGTTAACATATGAAGCCAAACAAATTGTTGAGCACTCTCTCTCTTTTTTTAAAATCTTTTTAATTTTTTTTTTATTTTGGATAGAGACAGAGAGAAAAATTAAGAAGGAAGAGGGAGACAGAGGAGAAAGAAAGATAAAGAGACACCTGCGATACTGCATCACTATTCACAAAGCTTCTCCTCTGCAGGTGAGGACCAGGGGCTTGATCCCTGGTCTTTGTGCCTGATAACATGTACTTAATCAGGTATGCCACCATCTGGTCCCAAAGCTGGGTGAATCTACCCAAACTGTTTTGTTTATACTGTCTTAGATACCTGCTGGTCCTCAGTGACACCCAGAGCATTTCAAGGAAGAGCTTTCCTTAATCTCTGGTACTATACTTGCTGGTTTATATAAAAGATGCATTTGGATCCTGGTACCACGTGGGCAGGTCGCTTACCCCTTTCCATTGTTGAAGACTTTTAAAATTTTTTTTAAATTACCTTTATTTATTTATTGGATAGAGACAGGTAGAAATCGAGAAGGAAGGGGATGATAGGGAGGGAGAGAGACAGAGAGACACCTGCAGCCCTACTTCACCACTTGTGAAGTTTACCCCCTGCACGTGGGAACCAGGGGATCAAACCTGGGTCCTTGCACATTGTAACGTGCGCTCAACCAGGTGCGCCACCACCTCGCCCCTGTTGAAGACTTTCATTGTCATTTTGCCCTGTCTTTTGGCTTGGGTGGATATGAATTCCCTCTCTGTCAACCTTACACACCCCTCTAAATGTGCCTTGTCTACCCCCACACCGTGCTTTTTAAATTTATTTAGTGGATAGAGACAGTCAAAAATCAAGAGGGAAGGGAGGGATAGAGAGGGTGAGAGACAGAGAGACACACCTGCAGCATTGCTTCACCACTTGTGAAGCTTTCCCCCTACAGGTGGGGACTGGGGGCTCAAACCTGGGTCCTTACACACTGTAACATGTGCGCTCAATCAGGTGTGCCACCACCCAGCCCCCATACCGTGCTTTTAAATTTAAATCTTTTCAAGATGTACTCATTGGGTTGGCCAAATAGCTCACTTGGATAGTGTGCTGCTTTGCTATCTGTGTGGCCCAGGTTTGGTGCCCCATTGCACTGAAGGAAGCTTCCGTGCTGTGATCTCTCTCACACTCTGCCTTTCTGATAGTACTTTAAAAAAATATATTCACTCATTAACATGAAGGAGAAAGAGAATCAGAGTATCACTCTGGCACAGGTAATGCCAGAGGTCAAACTTGGGACTTCATGCTTGAGAGGTCAATGCTCTAGCCACCGCACCACCTCTTGGGGGTGCACTGTTCCTTCTCTCTTGTCTCCTGTTTCCTTCCTTTCTCCTCCCCGTTAACGTGACCATTAGCTATCTGGGAAAGTCACACTGTCTTCTTATGCTACAGTTTCCTCCTCTAAGTAGATCCTAATAGCAGCACACTGCTCAGGCTTAGCATGAGAACAGTGTGGACTCCTCGTGGGAGAGGGCACTAAGAGGGCTTGGCTTGTACCATACAATGATGTCCATCCCTCCGCCCAGAGCTGGGTGGCCTTCCCATCAAACCTTGGCTTTAGGATATTTTCCTAACTTCCAATATGTTTTTTTAAGAATTATATATTTATTGGGAGTCAGGTAGCACAGCGAGTTAAGCACATGTGGCGCAAAGCGTAAGGACCGGCTTAAGGATCCTGGTTGGAGCTCCCGGCTCCACACCAGCAGGGAGTCACTTCACAGGTGGTGAAGCAGGTCTGCAGGTGTCTGTCTTTCTCTCCCCCTCTCTGTCTTCCCTTCCTCTCTCCATTTCTCTCTGTCCTATCCAACAACGACTACATCAACAACAACAATAATAATAACTACAACAATAAAAAACCAACAAGGGCAACAAAAGGGAAAACAAATATAAATTTTTTTTAAAAGTCCACTACTGGGAGTCGGGCGGTAGAGCAGCGGGTTAAGTGCACATGGCGCAAAGCACAAGGACCAGTGAAGGATCCCGGTTCAAGCCCCCAGCTCCCCACCTGCAGGGGAGTTGTTTCACAAGCGGTGAAGCAGGTCTGCAGGTGTCTATCTTTCTCTCCCGTTCTCTGTCTTCCATTTCTCTCTGTCCTATCCAACAACGACATCAACAATAAGAACTACAACAATAAAACAATAAGGGCAACAAAAGGAAATAAATAAATATTTTTTAAAAATTTAAATTCCACTGCTTTATTTTTTAAAAAAGAATTATTTATTTACAAGAAAGAGGAAGAGAGAAAGAGAGAGAGAGAGAGAGAAGGAACACCAGAGCATCACTCTGGCACATTTGATGATAGGGATCAATCTCAGAACCTCATGGCTGAGAGTTCAATGCTTCATGCACTGTGACACCTCCCAGCCTGTTCCTATCTGTACCTGTATGGGCTGGTTCCCCTTTGAGTTTGTCAGGTCAAGGAGTAGCCAGAGGCAGCCAACAGACAGCCGTGTCACCATGTCTGTCTTTTTTGGGTTGTGGCTGAGGCCATCCCCAGCCCACAATAGCAGGGAAACTTGATGTGCGGTCATTGCCCTCCTGAGTTCCAGTACTTGGCCACCTACTACCCTGAATGAAGACAGACGTGGCACATGGTGCCAAGTGCAAGGACCAGCATAAGGATTCCAGTTCGAGTCCCTGGTTCCCCACCTGCAGGGGGGTTGTTTCACAAGCGGTGAAGCAAGTCTGCAGGTGTCTGTCTTTCTCTTCTTCTCTCTGTCTTCCCCTCCTCCATTTCTCGATGTCCTGTCCAACAACAATTACAGCAGTAACAATAACAACAACGGTAAACAACAAGGGCAACAAAAGAGAAAACATGGTCTCCAGGAGACATGGATTTCTTGTGCAGGCACAGAACCCCAGCAATAACCCCGGAGGCAAAAAAAAAAAAAAAAAAAAAGACAGATATAGACTAGAACTCAAAAGATGACTAGAGAGAAAATGTAAAGAAACCCATTTCTCAGTCAATGTCGTAGTTTTTCACAAACCAACTGACCTGATAGGAAGCAGTTCTTAAGACAGCCGTATCTGACCTTCACACCTCTGACTTTATGGACAGGCAACTTCCACTGCCTACTCTGAGTGGTGTGTGTGTGTGTGTGTGTGTGTGTGTGTGTGTGTGTGTGTGTATGCTCATATCTTTTGCTACCAGTCAAGCACTTGCTGAATCATTTTCCAAAACCAAAACTCCTTTGGCTTGATGTTTGTTTTACCAGGACCTGAAACCACTCTATGCCAACCGATGCCACTACGTCCCCAAGACATCCCAGAGAGAAGCTGAGGAGGTGAGCCAGAATCAGGTTGAATGTCTTATGTTTGGGAAACTCCCACCTGTTCTGTCTGAAACTTTTCTTTTGCTCCTTTTCATGGGCTTAAGGTGTGCTGCTATGTCCAGAGCTGATTCTCTCAGTGAGTCAGAGTGGTACTGACAAGCCCAGGGTCACAGGCTGGAGCTTCAGAAGGCCCAAGCCAATCGACTTTGTGCTGTGTCTACAGGCTGGCTGCCCCACTGACCCCAGCAGGCAATCTCCTAGATTATGACTTTGATGCCAAATGGCATAGAGGTCATATGCCATGACCCCCCCACCCCACTCACTCTCTGTGGGAGACTTAGTTGCCTGGACTCTGTTTCCAACTGGAACAAAAGTAGGCCTCCTACTTAGTCATGAGTCTGGGCTCCAAGAAGCAGAGCCAGAGTCCTCATATGCAGGAGAAGTCAGGAAGTCAAATGAAGGCCATGGAGAAGCCTAGTTCACTGGGAGACTCCTGGGATGCTGGACTGTTCACCTGGCCCTCTCATGACACTCCCAAGAGGCCAGTCAGGGAATGCTTAAGTGGGGACACAGGAATACAGTTCTTTCTTTCCCCCACACAATTCCAGTTCAGTTCCAGGACCATTTAGCAGGTAAAGGCTGTGGGCACGGAGGGGACACATGATCCCAGGACCTGGTCGGAGGGCTTCTATTTCAGTGCACAGGAGCTCCTCTCATGTCCTGAAATTTTGCTGTCAGTCTCCACCCCAAACCCTGAACAAAACAGTTAGAAAAATGGTAAAATTGGAATCAGGAGAGAAAGGAAGCCAGCAGATACAAAATGGCAACCGCCTCCTGTGACTCCATGTAAAATATGCTGTGAATGGTGCCCATTGGAGTTGGGCAAAGTGGCAGCCTCGCCATTCATTTTCTTTCCCTTGTCACGAATTCACCATTTTTCTAACTTTTCTCAGGTCAGAGAGGGAGAAGTATAAATGTACATGTGCCAACAGCTTATCAGAAAGGGCCTGGACATGTGTATAAGAGACCTCTTATAGAAAAAAATGCATGTTTCCCCAACATTCACTATAATATGGCAAAACAAATTTATAAGCACTTCATTGCATCTGAACAGGGGAAGAAGCCTAAGGGGGAAATATCTAACAAACAAGATATGGTAAATGGAAATGAATGTCTAAAATGTGTTGGTAAACTCAGCGTGTGTTTAATGCCATTGCTCTTCTCTTGGTTGTGTTGGGATAGCTTTCTTGTGTTAATGTGTTAACTGTAACAGTATTACTAATGACTTCCATACGTTTGCTTGTAACCCTGGTCCCCCTAATCCTATTTTTCCTGTATAAGGTCATAAGTTCCTCTACCAAAAATTCTCCTTCCGCGAGGGTTATGAGGAACCTTACCCAGGCAGCTAGAGAGGTACTATCGTACTTCAGAATGCATGCCATGGCCCCTCTGTTTTCCTTCCCACCCACCCCCTTTCCACCTGTACCCTGATTCCTTCTCTGCTCCCCCTCCTTTCCTACCATCCTTTTGTTCTTCTGTCTGTTTTTCCGTCATCCTTCCTCCTCTCCATCTCTGCCCTTCAGGGATGGGGCACTGAGAGCTGTTGCTGAGGCTGGATTCAAGTTCAGCTATACAGTGACCTGCCTTATGAACAAGTTCAACCAACCCTCCCCCTTCCCCAACTCCTGCTGGCCCTATCCCTCTCATGTTTTGGTGTGTTCATTTCACAGCCATCCTCACCATCTCCATCAGTCACTGACTCATATGTCCAGTTTCGAGGGCCCCACTCATCTTCTGACTGTTGTGTGCCCTCAGGTGAACTGCCCTCATCTGAGCCGTGGCTTCTGCACACCTCGCATCCGGGGCAACACATGCTTCTGCTGTGACCTCTACAACTGTGGCAGGTAAGTGCTGAGCCCCAGGTCCAGGAATAAGGATTTGACCATACTGAGCATTTAGAAGGGCTGGGTGTGGGCTGGCACTCAATAGGGACCAGAGAAGTCAAGTCATTGGTCTGTAAATAGATGTTAGTTGATGTAACACGCATACTTGCCTTCTCTGAACTGGAAATCACACTAAGTGCTTCCAAAGATCTGATGTCATGTAATGCTTACTTATGATGCACATCCTCTTTTTAAGGGTGTTGTTGAAAGTGAGGCTTAGAAGAAAATAGACAACAAGGCCAAGGTGGCCTGAACTTGAATGTAGTAGAGGAAGAGTTCAAACTCAGTTCTAAATCCAAGTCTAACAACATTCAGTATGTCGTTATTGGGTATTTGCTCTGTGCCTGACCTTTTTCTAGACACTGGAGACTCACAGCCAATAGAATCAAAGCCACTGTCCTCTTGGAGCTTACATTCTCAATACTGGAGACATGAGAGTATAGTATGCCAAGTGCTGGTTGGTCAAAGCTCTGAAAATAATGAAGCAAGAGAGGTAGATAATGTTGAAGTGAGATGTGGATATGCTATGTTAGACTATCAGGGATGGACTCTGAAATTATTTTATAGGACAGACAGAAATTGAGAGGTAACTGGGAGATAGAAAGATAGACACCTGCAGACTTGCTTCACTGCTGCAAGTGGGGAGTGGTGGTTTGAACTCAGGTCCTAACGTGGGTCCTTGCACTTAGTACCATATGTGCTTAAGTGGGTGCACCACTGCCCGGCCCCCTGAAATTAATTTTTGTGGAGCTGGGGCCTCACATATCTTTTATTTCACTGCTCCCAGGCCGCCTTTTCATTGAGAGAGAGAGAGAGAGGAGAGGAGAGACTCTTCAGCACTGGAGCTTCTGCCATTGTTACGACCCTTCTATGCAAGGTATCTCTTCAGCCTCAGAGAAGGCATCTTCGAGGAAGGTGACACTTGTGCAGAAAACTTAGTGAAGTGGGTGAGACAGCAACAAAGTTGATGCCTGGACAAAGAGTGTTTCATACAGAGACAACCAGATATACAAAGGCTGGAAGCAGAAATAGGCCTGCTACAATCACTCTGGCTCTCTGCCATCCAATTGCTAAAGCATCCTTTATTCTTTCAAAGCATATATAGGTGTTAGGAAAACAAGCTCTACTAATGAGGGACTAAGAACTCACAGACTAGACAGAAGACACTCATGGTTACAATATCACAACAATAAGTGCAGTGGACATCAGTGGATATACCAAGAACACTGGTACCCAAATCAACTGAAACTCAGTGGCTGTGTGTCTGGGGGGGTGTCGAAAAGGAGGTGATGTGGGAGCTGAGATATAAAGGCTAAAGTGGGGAGTCAGGAGCCAACTTAAAAGAGGATGAGGGTATTCTCCGCAGTTGTGGGGAGCAAGGTAGCGTGGAAGGTGTTAAAGGCGCAGTTGTAATCACCCATCAGATCACAGTGGGCTGATGGACCATAGGAACAACTTTGGACTTGAACTTATTTTTTAATTTTTATTAGTGATTTAATTTTGATTTATAAAATTACAATATAACAGGAGTACAACTTCACACCGTTCCCACCACCCAATCCCTCCATTGTAAGCTACAGCAGTTCTCTTAAGGTTGCAGATATAGGTTAACTATTATTTCTACAACTCTGTCTATATTTGTATATATTTGCCCATTTTTTCTTTTCTTTTGTTATTATCTTTATTTATGTATTGAATAGAGATGGTCATAAATGGAGGAGGAATGGGGAGATAGAGAGGAAGAGAGACACTTCACACTTGTGAAGCTTTCTGCAGGTGGAACCAGAAGCTGGAACCCAGGTCCTTGTGCACTGTAATGTGTGCACTTAACTAGGTGTGCCACCACCTGCCCCCTGCCCCCACATTGTTTTCCTATGGACCCATCTTCTCTTCCTTTACAAGTTACACATGCACCTGTTCCCAGGCTGCTTTTTCATAGAGAGAGAGAGAGAGAGAGAGAGAGAGAGAGAGAGAGAGAGACTGAGTCTTCAGCACTGGAGCTTCCACCATTGTTACAATCCTTCTATGCAAGGTATCTCTTCAGCCTCAGAGAAGGCATCTTTAAGGAAGGTGACAGACACTTGTGCAGAAACCTTAGTGAAGTGAGTAAGACCTATTACTATAACAAAAATGTCTTTCCCTTTATCCTCTTCTGTCTTTGGGTCCTGATGGAATCGGAGTTCCAAGCCTTCTAGTCATATTCTCCCCATCATTTCTCCCCTACTGAGAGTATGGACCTAAATTCTTTTTTTGGGGGGGGTGTAGAAGGTGGGAGTTCTGGCTTCTGTAATTGCTTCTCCACTGGACATGGGCTTTTGCAGGTCGATCCATACCCCTAGCCTGTCTCCATCTTTCCCTGGTGGGGTAGGGCTGTGGAGAGGTAAGGTTCCAAGACACATTGGTGAGGTCATCTCACCAGGGAAGTCAGGATGGGATCATGATAGTATCTGTGACTTGGTGGCTGAAAGGCGACAGGACATAAAGTGAGACCAAATGGTTAATGAACAGGGAACAAAATGTAGGAACAGAGCAGATGGTTACAGGGATTCTAGAGTGGGAAGAAGGGAGGAAGTCCATTTTAGGCATGTTCCCAGGGCCCACGACTGTCATAGTTTTTGCTTGAGTGTGATAGCTAACATGGAGGTGGACAAAAGTGTTGTCTTAGAAGATGGTGTTGGAGCAGAGAAAAGGGCTAGAAAGTTAGACAAGGGCAGAGATTAGCTCCAAATTTTGAAAAAAAAAAAAAAAAGAAAGAAAGAAAGAAAGAAAGAAAGAAAGAAAGAAAGAAAGGGGGAGCTGGGAGCATGGATCGACCTGCCAATGCCCATGTTCAATGGGGAAGCAATTACAGAAGCCAGACCTTCCACCTTCTGCACCCCATAATGACCCTGGGTTCATACTCCCAGAGGGAGAAAGAATAGGACATCTTTCAAGGGAGGAGATGGAATATAGAGTTTTGGTGGTGGGACCTGTGTGCATTTGTACCCCTCTTATCCTATGGTCTTGTCAATATTTCTATTTTATAAATAAATTTTTAAAAAATCTACCCCATCCACCTGACCCATGGGGCCATATATATTTATCTTTAGCACAGGAGCCTGTTCAAACCTCCGTGTCCCTGTCAGTCTGAGCCCGTAGTGCATGGCCACAGCTGGGAACATTCTAGGCTGCACTTATTTCAGGCCCAGTCTTCCTTGAGTTACAGACAGGGCAGGATGACTCAGCCTCCCTTAGACTGGGGCAGTCCCTACCATTGCTGCTTTACAGTGAAAGCAAGGTCCTGGGAAGGTCTGCTAGAGGGCTTATGATGACGTTCCTGATGGAAGTGACCAGTAAAAGTGGAGAGAGGGATCTATTAGAGATCTAGACCTATCTGTGTGGGAATCCAAGAATTCCCTGGCTAAGGCCCCAGATTATGATGAGGTGTGATATTGACCAAAAGGGCCACCATTAAGTGAACCAGTCTCTTGCCCTTATCCTGCTTTTGTAGTCCTCTCTTTATCTGATGACCTTAGACTTTTTCCCAGTTGTTCTTCCCAACCAGAGTTAGGTTTTGGGGGTCTGTCTTCTTTGGGCCTTTCTGCTAGATTGCCAAACTAATTTGTCCTGTCCATTTGATTAAAGAATTTATGATGCCTTCTTTAGGCACTTCTACTAGGATTCCAGGCTTATTAGGTCTAAGTCTAATCACAGAGGGCTGTTAAGCACTTTTACTTTGAGTTATATAATTGCCTCTTGCTTATGGATCCATGTACACCTGTACCCAGTCCCCTAGACCCTAGCCTGTATCTAGTATCTGTAACTTTAGTCCCATCTGATAAGGAAAAATCTCACCAGATTTGAGGAGTTAGGAGGTTGACATCTCAGGCTGGGTGTCTCTGGTGACATGGACTTGAGAGCCACTGTAGGAAGGGTATGGCATAGAAGAGAGATCTACGTGATTAGAGGCAGCAAGGAGGTCACTGTAAGAGTCCAGGCTAAAGTAGGTTTGGGGACAGGAGAAAGCAAGGAAAGCTTTGGGAACAATTTAGAAGGTTCCATGGGACAGGAATGCATAAGCAGACCAAGCAGAGAATGAACTCAGAGCCTGCATGTGGGGGTGTGGGCCAGAGCCCCAGTGCTGCAGATATCTGGGAAGTATACATGAGGGGTGTTGGGAGCCATGGGTGGGGTTCCTTAATGACTGTAACCCCCCTGTAAACTCTGGAGAGTTTATCTGCTCTGAAGAGGTTAGAGCTGGGAAGAAAAGGGAGACGGGGAGAGCACACACACCAGTCCCCCGCCCCAGCTTCTATTTAAAGGTTTGGAGGGTGGAGGAAAAGAAACAAAAAACTCAAATGAGGTTTAGGGGATTATCTGGGTGGTTCAATTATTCATGATGTAATAATAACTAACACTTGTAAAGGACTTCCCTCCTTAACAGCAATGATTGAGAGCTAGCAGCTATAATTATACTTCCTGAGCCCAACCTTTACAAAGTGATCAAAGGAATGCAAAACAGGCCCTAGGGGAATTGGGCTTGTTTTTCTAGCTGTCCTCTCCATTGGTCTCCCCCTGCCACCCCCCTCCCCTGCTTTGTCTTTCCCTCTGTTTTCACCTCCTCCCTCCTCTCCTCTGGCCCAGTCCCCTCTCCTTCTCCATTTCATCACCTCCTATGGGACAGGGTGGGCAGAGTGAGGAGCTGGCTAGGTCCCCAGAAAGAGAGGAAGGGTTTATCTAGAGGGCTGAGAAGTGATTTCTTGCGCGGACACACCTTCCTCTCTGCAATTAGGTGTGTTTCTGGAAAAGGCTGGAGTAAACTAAACGCTCCCAGTCAGTACATTCCATTTAGCTGGGCCCTGAGGTGATTTCTTTTTGAAGGTGGAGTCTCCAGCCCAATTTTATCTTCTAGGCAATCTGAACTTCATTCTAACTGACTTCCCTACTTTCCTAAGGCAAGTTATGTCAGCACTGTCTTCAAGACTCTAAAGGACTTTTCTGAGGAGCTATGTACAATTCCAGGCTCCTTAAAGGCAGAGAAACATGACTTCATCTTATCTCTGTCCCCAGGTTGTGGGCTCAAGTCCAGGCCTGAGAGAAGGCCTGTTGAAATAGAAGTAAAAAAATATAACCTTTTCACTGGAAACACAAATTGTGGGCTAGGTAACTAAGAGGGGTCATGGTGTTATCGGATTCTCAGGCGGAGAGACGAATACACTGAGGTGTTTTTTATGCCGGCAGACCCAGCTGGACCCCTGTCCAGAAAAGACTGGGTCCAGAGCACCATGGCGCTGGCCCTTTTATACAGTGCTCAGCTTTCTCATAATAACTCATAGCAACAAGCTTAACAGATTACTTTTTCTTTAGTGTAGACAGAGTACAATTTGCTTGGGTTATTAGCAGAGTCTTAGGCAAAAGGAGCAGATTCAAAGGCCACCTACCAAGGCCACTTTGATAACAACAGTAGAAAGCCCTGTTTGTGCTGAGAGGAGGAGGAAGGTTGCCACCACCTGCAATTTTCTTTAAGAAGTTAGCCTGGGGGTCGGGAGGTAGCGCAACGGGTTAAGTGCAAGTGGCGCAAAGCACAAGAACCAGCATAAGGATCCCTGTTCGAGTTCCCCGCCTGCAGGGGGGTTGCTTCACAATCAGTGAAGCAGGTCTGCAGGTGTCTTTCCCCCTCTCTGTCTTCTCCTCCTCTATCTATTTCTCTCTGTCCTATCCAACAACAACGACACCACCACCACCAACAATAATAACTACAACAATAAAACAAGGGCAAAAAAAGGAAATAAATAAAATAAATATTAAAATAAGTTAACCCTTGCTTGCCTCAATGGGAACACTGTCCCTGCAAATCTTTAAACCAGAAACTGATTTTCCCCTGCTTGATACAGGGTAGCATCCCAAGTCTGTAGCTAAGAAACCAAGGACAGGGAGTCAGGTGGTAGCACAGCGGGTTAAGTACACGTGGCACAAAGCACAAGGACCTGCATAAAACTCCTGGTTTGAGCCCCCGGCTCCCCACCTGCAGGGGCGTCACTTTACAAGCAGTGAAGCAGATCTGCAGGTGTCTATCTTTCTCTCCCCCTCCTCTCTCCATTTCTCTCTGTCCTATCTAACAACGACGACATCAATAACAACAATTACAACTACAACCATAATAAATAGACAACAAGGGCAACAAAAGAGACGATAAATAAATAAAATAATTAATAATAATAATAATAATAATCAAAAGAAACCAAGGACAAAACTACTCTATCAGTTCTTTTTATAAGGACACAATCCCACTAGGTCATCATCACCCCAGGTCCTGAGACTACAGAGGCCACAGTTCCACACTAGAGGGAAAGCTTACTTACACCTTGACCCAAAGCTTTTTGCAGCTAACACCAGAGTTCCAAATTCCAGGGCCTAAATATAGTGAGCAGCAAGCACTGGGAGGCTTTCCTTCTACCCAGTGAGTCTTTGTTTTACTCACATGAAGCCTATTTTTAATCAATTGCCAGCTCCTCCGGTCCATTTCCTGGAAAGGAGGCCAAGTTAGAAAAAAAAAAAAAAGTGAGGACAAAAATGCCAGGCAGTCATTTGCAAGGAAGCACGACGGAAACAGATTCTACTGGCCCCTCGAACCCACAGACCTCCTTTGACGTCAGGGCCAGTTGAGTTTTTCATTCCAAACATAGATCATTCCACTCAGCCCCGTGCAGGAAAGTGCCTTTCGCTTGGATACAGCTCCTGGCAGCCACCTCGTGGGGGACTTCACTCAGCTTCGGGGAGGTCATGTCAATGTCACAGGCTGTCAGCATGTGGCCTGCAGGATGTGACAGAAAGTGGCGGCGTGGCTGGTGCTAAAGGGGAAGAAGCTATCTTACCTTCACTCAGGCTCCCCTTTCAGCTTTTTTAGGACCTACTATGTGCCAGAGACTGTTCTGAAAGAACAGGTGTCAATAAAGCACTTGGCATACCTGGGTGGGGGCAGCTGGAGGGAGAGCGTTGAGAACTCTGTGCAGCATATTAGCAGTGAGATAGGGAGACACCATGATGGTTCTGTGAAAAGACTCATGACTGAGGCTCAGAGCTCTGAGGTTCAATTCCCAGCACCACCAGAAGCCAGAGCTGGTGGTCTGGGGGATGGCGCAGTGGATAAGGCACTAGACTCTCAAGCATGAGATCCTGAGTTCAGTCCCTGGCAGCCCATGTACCAGAGTGATGTCTGTTTTTCTCTCTTTCTCTCTCTCATTAATAAGTAAGTAAAATCTTTACAAAAAAAAAAAAAGAAGAAGAAGAAGCCAAAGCTGAGCAGTGCTCTGGGAAATAAAATGAAATATAGACTAGACTAGACTAGACTAGACTAGACTAGACTAGACTAGAAACAGTGAGAGACAGACAGAGCTTACCCGGGGCCATGACCTGCCTAGGACAAGTGGTCATGCTCAGTAGTTCCAAGCCCCTGTCAAAAACTAAAAAGGGGTGGCATTTTCTGCCTAACCAGAGATCTGCTGTCTCCTGCTGTCACAATCTCCGGAGGGAGGGGGAGACCAAAACACACAGAAGGGCTCTGTTTCTGTAGGCACATCTGGCTGGGGCAGTCTCTGTTGGGGAATGGAGCGCAGGATCGATGCAGGGATCACTCACTCTTTGACCTTAGTTACTCATTCACTAAGTATTTATAGATGGCCTCTAGCCTTCCTACCACATGCTCGGCAGTGAGGGGTGGGGTGGGGAAGGGGAACATGAAAGAAGTGTTAAGAGATGACCATGGCCCTCTAGAGGTTACAGTTTAGATCAGACATCATGTCTGCTTGGGCCTTGGTTCAAGCTTCAGCACCCAGCATGGTGCTCAGCACTGAGTGCTCTCTTTCTTAAGTATCACTAGGGGCTGAGAAATGCTTCACCCCTGTAGAGGGCATAAATTATGTGTGTGTGTGTATGTGTGTGTGTGTGTGTGTGTGTGTACACATCTGGGTCCAGGCCCCTGGCTACCACATGGGAGTCCCACACAAAGGAAGAAGTGTCACAAGTGTCAGCAGTGCTGTGGTATCTCTCTTCTTCCTCCTCCTCTTTTTATCCTTCATCTAATGCTTCTTGTTCTACTTCTTCTACTTCTCCTTCTTCTCTCTCTCCCTCCCCCACTCCACCCCCCAGCTCTTCGTTCCTCTGCCTTTAACCCTCTCTCTAATTTGTTTTGGGAGGTAAGCTTTTCATTTCCTTGTTGACTTTCCCAGTGCATTCTTTTGTGTGTGTGTGTGTGTTTTTGTTTGTTGTTTTTTCAATTTATTTTTTATTTAAGAAAGGATAAATTAACAAAACCATAGGGTAGGAGGGGTACAACTCCACACAATTCCCACCACCCAATCTCCATATCCCATCCCCTCCCCTGATAGCTTTCCCATTCTCTATCCCTCTGGGAGCATGGACCCAGGGTCGTTGTGGGTTGCAGAAGGTGGAAGGTCTGGCTTCTGTAATTGCTTCCCTGCTGAACATGGACGTTTTCCTCTAAAGATTTATTTATTGCTTTTATTATGTGAGAAAGGAGAATGAGAGTGGAGGAGAAGAGAGGGGTGGATGGCTTTGGACAGAGCAGTCAGGGAAGTCATCTCTAGGGAGGTGACATCCAAGTATTGTTTTGGCATCACTGGGACTTCACCACTCTGGGCTGACTTTCTCAGAGAAAGAGAGATAAAGACAGAGATGGAGACGGAGAGGGAAAGAGAGAGACAGAGAGAGAGAGAGAGAAGAAAAAGAAGAAGGAGGAGGAGGAGGAAGAGGAGGAGAGCGACCATAGCACCAAAGCTCTCTTTAGTGCATTAGGGGCCAGGCTCAACCTAGGTCACACACACTGCGAAGCAGCACACTATCCAGATGAACTGCCTTGCAAACCCTGAATTTCAAGTTTCGTGCAGCCACTCAGCTTCAGTCCTTTCCCAGGACTGTGGTTTGTGTTGGTTTTGAGAGAGGAAAGACCAAGATCTTTGCAGCCAGAATTCAGATCCTAGTGTGGACACCCCCTTGTGACTTGGATGCATTCCTAACCTCACGGTATATAATTTCATTTGCAGAACAGGAAGGGCAATAGTACCATCCTCATAGACCAGTGGGAGGACCTCCAGTGGTTCCCAAGGGAACCTTCTGCAGTGACGGTAGTGTGATCTGCCCTGTCCAGCACAGTAGCCGGCCACGAGGGTAGCTCTTACAAATCTTACTATGCTGAGGTGGCTAACAAATGGCTCACCTGGTAGAGCACACACGTTAACATACATGAGGACCTGGGTCCGAGGCCCAAACCACCACACGGAAGTACCTGAAGAATGGGGTGGGGAAGGGCCGGGGTTTCTGGCATGGTGGAACAAAGCTCTGTTGTCTGTTCTCTCCTCTCTCTTCTCCTTTGTCAAAAAGAAAGGAAAAAATGGCTACGGGGGGAGGGTAGAGCAGCAGGTTAAGCGCACATGGCGCAAAGCTCAAGGGCCAGCATAAGGATTCCGATTCGAGTCCCTAGCTCCCCAACTGCAGGGGGGACGCTTCGCAAGCGGTGAAGCAGGTCTGCAGGTGTCTATCTTTCTCTCCCCCTCTCTGTCTCCTCCTCCTCTCTCCATTTCTCTCTGTCTCCAACAACAACAATTGCATTGACAACTACAAGGGCAACAAAATGGGAAAAATGGCCTTCAGGAGCAGTGGATTCCTAGTGCAGGCATCAAGGCCCAGCGATAACCCTGGGGGCAAAAAAAAAAGTGACTGTTGGAAGTGGTGAAGTCATAGAGGCCCCAGAGATAACCCTGGTGGTAAAAAAGAAGAAAAAAAAAAAGCGTGTGACTAGTAGTTGAAATGTGGGCAGTGAGCCTGAAGGACAGAATTACTTCTCTCTTTTTAGTTACATTTCCCCCTTTTTATTTATATAGTCATTTAATGGACAAAGACAGAGAGAAACTGAGAGGGAACAGGAAATATAAAGGGAGAAAGTGAGACACCTGCAGCACTGCTTTACTACTCATAAAGTTTTCCCTCTGCAGATGGGAACTAAGGGCTTGAACCTGCGTCCTTTGGCTTTGTAATATGTGTGCTCAACCACACCACCAGCAGCCCCTCTCTATTTGTTTCTATATGTTGTCAACAGGCCTTCATTGAAGCTCCAGGCTGACTTTTCTAGGAAGAAAGACAAAGTGACAGAGGGAAATACTCCACAGTATCAAAGTGTCCCCCAAGGACCCAGTGGGGGTTAAATTGTTATATGGAAAACTGAGAAATGTTATGCATGTACAAACTAATGTATTTTACTGTTGACTGTAAACCATTAATCCCCCCCAAAGAAAAAGTGCCCCCCCCCAGTGCAGTGAAGGCCAGGCTGAAAAGTTGTTGTACACATGGCAAAGCAAGCTCACCCTCCTGGGTGAGCTCTCCTGCCAGCCTTGAATGCTTTATTCTGCCTAATTATAGTGTGTACTCAACTAGGTGCACCATCACCCAACCCTTGTTCTGCTTAATTTAAATTTAAGTACCTGTGTGTGACTAGCAGATGCTGTATTACTAGGGATTGTGTTCACATATGACTAGTGCAGTCTTACATGTGACATATGCTCTAACCAGTGACTACTGGACAATGTGGCATATTAGATGACACAGATTGAATGGATTTACATATGTAAAATGCTTCACACAGTGCCTAGCCCGTAGGAAGCTTCAAGAAAATCTGTCTACCATGAGAGTTAGTAATAATATTTTTCCAGCTTTCAGATCACTTTATTGAGACCACGCCGGTTTACGCGATTGTGGTTGCCATCAAGGTTCTTGTCCACATGTTCCCAAGATAAATGTCAGTACATCTCACCCTCCACAAAACCTTCATCCTTTTCCACCCTAGGCACTTAACATCCGCAGCCTCCCCTTGGTGCTCCTCCCTTTCCCCTTCTGAATCCCCAAACCGACTGTAATCGGCCACAGTCCACTGAAGGTTCACCCTGGATTGTCCTTTGCTTGTTTCTTAGAGCCCATTTGTAGGTCAGAGCAGCCTGTATTCCTCCTCTTTCTGGTTTATCTCAGTCAACAGGATTCCAGTTCCTTCCATGTTGTAGCAAAAGAGAAGATGCCATCATTTCTTTTTTTTTAAATTTGTGATTAGTAATGGTTTACAAGATTATAAAGATTATAGTGTACAATTCCACACCACAGCCACCACCAGAGTTCTGTGTCTCCCCACCTTCCCACCTCCCAAAGATAACCACCAGAGTTCTCACAAGTCTTATAGTTTGCTTACTTCTAGTTTTTTTCCCAAGTTCACGTGGATCAGATCTCTAGATTCTACATGGGAATGAAACCATCCAGTATTTGTCTTTTATTTCTTTTTTTTATTTTAGTCTTTATTTATTGGATAGAGATGGCCAGAAATCAAGAGGGAAGAAAGAAGGTGGTAGAGAAGGGAGGGAGACAGAGAGACACCTGTCACACTGCTTCACCACTTGCAAAGCTTTCCTCCTGCAGGTGGGGAGTGAGGGCTCGAACCCAGGTCCTTGTGCATTGTGACATGTGCACTCAATCAGGTGCACCACCACCCAGCCCCCATTTCTTTACTTATTTATCATTTTTTAATTTAATTGAGGGGATTAATGGTCTATAGCCAACAATAAATGCAATAGTTGGTACATCTGTAAAATTAATCAGTTTTCTGCATAACACTCTAACCTCCCACCTAGGTCCTCCTCCACCATCATGCTCCAGGGCCTGAACACTTTCCCCACCCTAGAGTCCTTTACTTTGGGGCAATCAAACCCAGTCTAAGTTCTGCTTTGTGTTTACCTTTCTGTTCTTATTTCTAAACTTTTGTCTATGAGTGGGATCATCCTATATTCAACCTTCTCTTTCTGACTTGTCTCACTTAACATGATTCCTTCAAGCACCATCCAAGATGAGGTGAAGAAGGTGAATTCATCGTTTTAAAAAGCTGAGTAGAGGGGGTCCGGTGGTGGCGCAGTGGGTTAAGCGCACGTGGCGCAAAGCGCAGGGACCGGCGTAAGGATCCCGGTTCGAGCCCCCGGCTCCCCACCTGCAGGGGAGTCGCTTTACAGGCGGTGAAGCAGGTCTGCAGGTGTCTATCTTTCTCTCCCCCTCTCTCTCTGTCTTTCCCTCCTCTCTCCATTTCTCTGTCCCATCCAACAACAAAGCAACGTCAACAATGGCAATAATAACCGCAACGAGGCTGCAACAACTAGGGCAACAAAAAGGGGAAAAATGCCCTCCAGGAGCGGTGGATTCATGGTGCAGGCACCGAGCCCAGCAATAACCCTGGAGGAAAAAAAAAAGCTGAGTAGTATTTCATTGCGTATATAGACCACAACTTTCTCAGCCACTCATCTCTTGTTGGACACCTAGTTGCTTCCAGGTTGTGGGTATTACAAAACGCACTGCATGGGAGTCCAGCAGTAGCGCAGCGGATTAAGCGCACGTAGCACAAAGCGCAAAGACTGGCGTAAGGATCCCGGTTCGAGCCCCCCTACCTGCAGGGGGGTCGCTTCACAGGCAGTGAAGCAGGTCTGCAGGTGTCTGTCTTTCCCTCACCCTCTCTGTCCTCCCCTCTTCTCTCCATTTCTCTCTGTCCTATCCAACAACGATGACAATAATAACTACAACAATAAAAAACAAGGGCAACAAAAAGGAATAAATAAATAAATATTTTTTTAAAAAAACCGTACTGCTATGAACATAGGTGTATACACATCTTTTTGGATGGGTGTGTAGTCGTCAGTTCTTATAGCTGTGCAGTATTCCATTGTGTAGATGTGCCACAGGGTCTTTAACCTCTCATGTCACTGGACACTTAATGCTGTTCCCACCTGTTAGTGGTAGTTAACAAGCACTCTCTTGCCAGGGTGGGGTGTTTGGGGGGTAATAGGCAATCACAGTTTGATCAGTGACAGTGTCTTGCTCCCCAAGTGCATTTCCATCTATGAGGTAGGTCCTGTAGTTACTGACCATAGCAGCCCCCCCCAAGCCCACCCCCTACATGCTTACCTGGCAGACAGTCTGCTCATTGCACAAGGATCTGATTAGGGTGTCCTTCTGTCCCCAGCCGGGTGGAGATCACCGGAGGGTATTATGAATACATCGACGTCAGCAGCTGCCAGGACATCATCCACCTGTACCACCTGCTCTGGTCTGCCACCATCCTCAACATCGTCGGGCTGTTCCTAGGCATCATCACTGCCGCGGTTCTAGGAGGTTTCAAGGACATGGTAAGGAAGCAGAAGCCCCTGGAGTGGGAGAGGGTCAGTTGTGGGAGGCAGGGTGGTTGGCAGGCCACCAGGACCCACGTTTCCAAGGGAGGGATCAGAGCAGTGACTGCAAGAATGTTCCTGCCTGGAAAGGTTGAAGTTGGAGGAGTCAGTATTATCGGGGTGCATTCTGAGGACAGGTAGCAGGGGGAAGTAGGGGTGTTCTTTATCCCTTTGTCCATGCTAGCTGTGTAAATGGAACCTTGGGCAGGGGAGACAACATGATCGTTCTGCAGAAAAACTCTCATGCCGGAGGCTCTGAGGTCCCAGGTCTGATCCCCAGCATCACCATAAGCCATAGATGAGCAGGGATCTGAAAAAGATGAGTAAGTAAATAAATACATAAAATATAAGTAAATGTAAGTACATGCACACACACAGGCACACTTACTCAATAGAAACCTTATTGGGTAGTTTTTCATATATATATATATATTCAACCAGATTTTGAGGAACAGTGGAAGGAAAAGTTATTTTCCTATGTTCCTATTAGTAACAGGGAAAAGTAGTTCCAGTTGGGCCAGAAAAATAGCTCACCTAGACAGTACACCTGCTTGGTCATGTGCATGACCTGGGTTCAAGTCCGACCCCCCACTGCACTGGAGGAAGCTTTGGTACTGTGTTCTCTTTCCCTCTCTGTCTCTGAGTCTCTCTGTATATAAAAGTCAGCCCAGAGCAGTGATGCTCTCAGTGATGACAAAAAAAAAAAAAAAGGAATTCTAGCCTTCCTCTCCCCAGGAATTTTATGCTGAACTTTCTCCAGAAAGAACCTCTGGGCCCTGGGCTTTCTGCCTCTGTGGGGCCAACACTAGGCTTAAAACTGTTTGCCAGGGCTTGTCCTTGACCTCCACCTCAGGTCTCCCCACACTTCCCATCCCCCCTTTTTATTTATTTTGTTTTTATTTTTTATCATTATTTATTTAAATTTTTAAAAATTTTTTAATTCCCCCCCTTTTGTTGCCCTTGTTGTTTATCATTGTCTTTGTTGTTATTGCTCTTCTTGTTGTTAGGTAGGACAGAGAGAAATGGAGAGAGGAGGGGAAGACAGAGAGAGGGGAAGAGAAAGATAGACACCTGCAAACCTGCTTCACCGCCTGTGAAGCAACTCCCCTGTAGATGTTCGAGCCGGGGGCTCGAACCGGTATCCTTACACCGGTCCTTGCGCTTTGTGCCACGTGTGCTTAACCTTCTGCGCTACACTCAGCTCTCTATCATTACTTATTGATTAGACAGAGACAGCCAGAGTTGAGAGAAGGAGAGATAGAGAGGGAGAGCGGGGAGTCAGGCCGTAGCGCAGTGGGTTAAGTGCATGTGGCGTGAAGCGCAAGGACCAGCATAAGGATCCCGGTTCAAGCCCCTGGCTCCCCACCTGCAGGGGAGTCGTTTCACAGGCAGTGTGAAGCAGGTCTGCAGGTGTCTATCTTTCTCTCCCCCTCTATCTTCCCCTCCTCTCTCTATTTCTCTCTGTCCGATCCAAAAACAACAACAACAATAATAACTACAGCAACAAGGGCAACAAAAGGGAATAAATAAATAAAAATAAAGATGTTAAAAAGAGAGAGAGAGAGAGACCTGCAGCACTGCTTCACCACTTGTGAAGCTTTCCCCTGCAGGTGGGGACCAGGGCTTGAACCCAGGTCCTTGCGTACTCAACTCAACCTGATGCACCACCACCTCGTCCCCTACCATCTCCTTTTTCAACTCTGTCCCTATTATCTGTGTCTGCACTCAGCACCCAGGATGGGCTTCAGAATAGGACTTCAAAGCAATTCTGGGCCTAGGCAGTGGTGCACCCTGTTAAACACACGTTACTATGTGTGAGGAACCAGGCGCAAGCCCCTGGTCCCCACCTGTGGGGGGAAGCTTCATGAGCTGTGGAGCATCGCTGCAGGTGTCTCTCCTCTCCACCCCTCCATCCCTCCCTCCCTTCCTCTATCTAGAGGAAAGAAAACAAAACAAGCACTGGGAACAGAGGAGATGTGCAGACACAGAGCCTTAGTGATAACTCTCATAGCAAAAAGTATATATATTTACCACCCCCCGAAATAAAACCCATAAAACACCTCTAAGAATACATTTGCTTATTTCATCAGCCTGGATAGCTAATCATGAAGATAACAGCGTTAGAGCTGTGGTTATCAACCTGGTTCATAGTAGAATAGAATCACCCAGAGTGCTTTCAAAAATTTTTTTTTCAAAGGCATTTACCTCCCTGGGCCCCTTCCTCCAGAGAAAATAAATAGCTGAGTTTGGGGTGTCAAGGCCCCAGCAGGAGCCAGCTGGTGAAGTCATGAATATTTCCACTGAGGACCCTCAGTCAGAAGTCCTTGGTCAGTGCTTGCTGGGCATCTGTTGTTCTTCTCTTTCTCTCTCCCTCTCTCCTTCCTATACCCCTCTACTATCTTGAGAAAAGCCAGGAACTAAGAAGTAGGAACTGGGGCCAGGCAGTGGCACATCTGGTTAGGTGCACACATCACAGTGTTTAAGGGTTCAAGCCCCAAGTTCCCACCTGCAAGGGAAAGGCTTCACAAGTGGTGAAGTAGAGCTGCAGGTGTCTCTCTGTCTCTCTCCCTCTCTATCTCCCCTGCCCCTCTCAACTTCTCCCGGTCTCTATCCAATCACAAATAAATAAAATTAGAAATTAAAAGAAAAAAATAATGTTATTCTTTAGATTATAAAAAAAGACAAAAGAAGAAGTAGGAACCATCAAGATAGTGGAACTAGGGCTGACAAAATTACTCTCTTAGATAGTGTACTGCTTTGCCATGTGAACATATGTCCCCGCAACAATGAAGAAAGCTTCAGTGCTGTGGTCTCATATATATATATGATATGGTGAGACTTTTGACAAGAGAAGGATTTCTGTAGGTTTGCCCCCCACAGGAAGCTTTGGGGTGAGAGGGCACTGGCAAATCTATTTCCAGACCAGAGGGAGAACCAGAGTGTCACTCTGGCACATGCGATGCTGAGGATCAAACTCGGGACTTCACGCTTCAGAGTCCAGGGATTTATTCACTGCACTACCTTGGAGACTTTCCCTCAGGGCAGGGGAAAGTAGAGGCAGCTTTTAGAAGCCAGGATTCCCCCTCCCCTTTTCCCACTGCCTGATAGAGATGCTCCCTGGGTTGCTGGATTGAGAAGACAGGAGCTCAGGATGGCATTTCCTTGTTCTCAGAATCATTCCTAGAGCTTTCAGATTCTGGAAGTGGCTACAAAGCTGCTCTGAGGCACAAACAGAGAAGGTGCAGGTGTTTGGTAGGCTCTCTGTGGGCTTCTAACTAGTGCCCTTATTAAAACCAATTGAGGGCTGGTGTAAAGCCCCCCCCCTCCCCGGTGGTGCACCTACTTTGCTATGCAGGCCACCCAGGTCCAAGCCCAGCCCTCACCGCATTGGAGGAAGCTTTGATGCTATGGTGTCTTTCCCTCTCTATCTCTGTCTCTATCAAAAAAGTCAGACAAGAAGTGGTAAAATATCTCACTTAGGTAGTGTGCTGCTTTTCCATGTCCGCAACACAGGTTTGATCCCAGCCTCCACCGCATTGGAGGAAGCTTCGGTGCTGTGGTGTCTCCCACTCTGTCCCTGTCTCTGTCTAGCTGAAAATAAAGTCAACCCCTAATAGCGAAGCCCCAGTGATAACAAAGGGAGCAAGGGAAGAAGCATAAGCATTACCAAATGCCAACCCTGGGACTTCAAACAAGTTCCCAGTGGAAAAAAGAAAAATGAAAGCAAAATTGGGGAGCAAGATATTTGGTTCATGAGGCCAGAGAATGAGTAAAAGTACAAGGTGGGGATGCCAGGGATTGAGGAGGTGGTTTAGTAATGCCTTACCTGTGTTTGATCCTTTGGGTTTGTTCCTCACCACTGCAAAGAATGGCAGCACACTGCTCTTGTCTTTAAAAACAAAAACAAAAACAATGATGGGGGCAACAATGGGGCGCTACCATCCTCATTATGTCATCATCACCATCATCTTCCATCATCATTACTGGGACTCAGTGTCCACATGACCTCACTACTTTCGGTGGCCATTTTCTTTCTTGTCTTTCCTCCAGGTAGAGGATGAGAGACAGACAGACAGACAGAGAGATGGAGGAGAAACACCGCAGCACCGCTCCACCACTTGTGAAGCTTCTCTCCTGCAGGTGCTCCTATGTGGTGACCTGGGACTCGTACCCTGGTCCTCATGCATGGTAACATGTGTGCTCTACTGGATGAGCCACCTGCCAGTTCTTCCATTATTATTATTTTTTATTTCTTTTCTTTTCTTTTTTAATTTTTTAAAACCAGATCACTGTTCAGTTCTGACTTATGGTTGGGGGCATGGAGGTGGGTGCAGGTGCTGGGGATTGAACTTGGGATGTAAGAGCCTCAGGCATGAAAGTCTTTTGCAGAGACATTATGCATTGGCCCCAGGCCCTTAGAACAGTTACTTTAGATCACCATTTTGTAATGACATGTGTTGTGGAGAATTCTTGGAATCTCAACCAGGGGAGCCTACACCCTCTAGCCTAGTTGGTCGGCTCCTCCCAGAGTAAGATGCCCTGGGGTTTTGCAGGGAGTCCCAGGACATCCAGATGATGAAAGTCATTCCTAGGAAGTGAGGTCAAGAGCTGGCAGCCTTCAGTAGAATACACCAGGAACCACTGGCTCCAGAGTTACAGGATCTAGAGGGGAGAAAGATTGCCTTCATTCCCTCATCAGAGATGTTTGGAGGTGGGGGTAGGAGTGGGGGTGAGGCTCTTGAAGAAAGGTGTGAGGAAGTGTTTGTTGGTCAGAGATGGGAAGATTCTAGATGCATCTCAAAAAGGGACTATGTCTTGCCATTTCCCCTTAATTACTCGAGAGCGGAGAGGAGTACAAGTGCCTTCTTTCCAAAGTCCCCCTTCCCTATCACAGAACAGATGTAGTAGTAGCCAAGAAAGTGGCTTTCCCCTTTCATATTTGGCTGCTCAGTTAACATTAGCCCTTAACCAAGCATATGTGTTATTCTATTCTTCTCTCTCTCTCTCTCTCTCTCTCTCTCTTTTTCCTTCTTGGATACAATGCAAACTTTTTGGATATAGGTGATGTATTAATCTTGCAGCCTTGGTATTTAGGGTGTTTCAAAGGTTAAGATTATTTGGATAACATTATTTACAGATTCAAAAGATGTGGTTATCACAATCTGCTGAGGGAGGGAACGAACTACCGCATAAAATAACTGACTTGGAATACATATTTTGCATCAGTTTTCTTTTTTGGGGGGATTGCTTTCCCCATTGCAATTGCTACCTGGGGACCTATAGAGCTCAGAATGTTCCCGAATCAATAAACCAGGGTCTTGTAACTTGGGTCCCAGAATGTGAAGAGAGACACACATCAACGCTCATATGCATACACAGGTGGAGACCAGATTGAGTGTCAAGTCGGAACTGACTGAAAAATATAACGGGGGGGGGTCATTATTGGGGGTCAACCCTTTCTCCCTTTCTTGTCCAACTCTTCACTTCACTTCCCCCACACACACCAACTTTGCTTCTTTCTCTCATTGCCGGACCCATTTCTTCTCCACCATCTATCCTTGATTCTCTTCTCTGCTGTGACTTTCCTGTGCTCGCCCAGCCTTCCTCCCGTGCTGCTCTCCCCCTCCCCTTTTCAATTTGATTTTCTTTTTTTCCCCACTTTACGGGGTGGGTGGGGATTATGGTTTACAATACAGTGGTTGACACATAAGTACAGCCTCTCATTTCTCACCCTCATTATGCACCAGAACCCCAGAGCCCTTTCATCCCATCCCTTTCCACTCCTTCCCCAGAGTCCTTTGCTTTGGTATAATACACCACACTCAGTCCAAGTTTCACCTTATGCTTTCCCTTACTATCCTTACTTCTTAATTTTATGTTGCTTTTTTCTCTGATAGTCAACTTCATCAGCAAGGTTTATCCCTGGTCCCCTGGCATCACTAAAAACACGCCTACTCTTTCAGAGACTGTTTATGTGGTGTGGTCCTTTCTCCAGGGTTAGGTTTGGTTCATTTGCAGAGAATTGGTGTGTTTTCTCTCTCTTTCCCTTCCTCCTACCCATCTGCCTGCCTGTCTTTCTTTTCCTTCCTCCCTTTCCTTCCCTTCCCTTCCCTTCCCTTCCCTTCCCTTCCCTTCCCTTCCCTTCCCTTCCCTTCCCTTCCCTCCCTTCTTTCTTTCTTTCTTTCTTTCTTTCTTTCTTTCTTTCTTTCTTTCTTTCTTTGTTTCTTTCTCTCCACATGGCAAAGCAACACACTATTTCAATGAGCTATCTTGCAGTCCTTTAAAATGATTTGTTTATTTGTTGTTTCTATTGATTACCAGAGCACTGCTCAGCTCTGGCTTTTGGTGGTGTTGGAGATTGAACCTGTGGCTTTTGCTGCCTCAGGAAGGAAAGTCTTTTTGCAGAACCACTATACTATTCCCCATCAGCCTTGAGGGTGTTTTCTTAATCACCTGGAAGACCTGGGAAACATGATTGCTGGGACTGCTGGTAAGTGCTCACCTTTGGGAAACAAGCCATCCCTTGGCAGAGTCAAGAGCTCAGCCCTTTCCCCCCTGGTGGGGGATGGTGTGTGTGTGTGTGTGTGTGTGTGTGTGTGTGTGTGTGTGTGTCACAGATGCTTGCCTGGCTGGCTGTGAGCTGCCTTGGAATGACTGAGGTTTGTAGCTCTTTCAGACTTCTGAGAGATGTAAACAGTTACCCACTGTGAGTGAAGCGTGTTGAAACTTGCTATCAGGGAAGCTCCTCACCCTGCTAACACCCCTGCCTGGCTGCCTGCAGGCACTGCCAAGGCCAGCCCACACAGCCCCATTCCTGGGGTGCCCGGTGCCGAGAGCAAGCGGCTGCTCTCACTGAACCAGAAACTAGTCGTGTTGATTTTGCAGACCCCTCTTGATTATCCACACTAGTGACGTGAGAAATGGCACCCCCATACAGGCGTGCTTGGGGATGAATGGACAGTGGAGACTCTCTCTGACAGTGCTCTGCCCTGGAGACTAAGCCCCAACCCTGGCCAAGATTAAGATTAACTCCCTGAAAACCTATATACAATACCATGTTGTATTAAAAAAAAAAGACATGGTATTCTTTTTGCATTGTTTTATCTGCTAAAACGGGGAGAGGAATATGCTCTGCTTGGTCTTTCACAAGTTTCTGGTGGAAGGGGTCCCTTTCCAGCTTCCAGGGCTGTTGGGAATAAACATTTTTCCTGTCTGCAGGAGAGACCCCCTCAGTAAGGTTGGGCCTGGTAGAGATCCCCCACCACACACACACATTTTACAAACTCTCTGTGACTCATCCCAGCAAGAGCACCAGCCTGTTTAGCCTCGTAGTCTATGCAAATTGTGTACTTTGAGTCTTATTTACTCTTCTAAAAGCTCCCATAAGGGTAGGTAGAATAGCTCCCTTGGATAGTGCGCTGCTTTGCCATGTGTGAGTCCCAGGTTCAAGCCCAGCCCCCACCACATTGAAGAACACTTTGGTGCTGTGATATCTCACCTTTCACACCTCTCTCTCTCTCTCTCTCTCTGCCTTTACCTCTGTCTTAACAAGGGAAAAGATCACATGAATGTGCTGGGATACGGCTCATGAGGTAGAGTATGGACTTTGACATATGTGGTGCCTTGCCACCATACAGGCGCACCCTGAATAGCACAAGAAGAGCATCATGATGGTGGAGGTGTCTCTCTGTATCTGTATATATCTCTCTCTCTGTAATATTTTACATGTTTATTGGATAGAAAAAAATTGAGAGGGAAGGGGGAAATGGAGAGGGAGAGAGACAGAGAGACACCTGCAGCACTGCTTCACCACTCATGAAACTTCACCCCTGCAGGTGGCAACTGAGAGCTTGAACCTGGGTCCTTGTGCATTGTAGTATGTGCACTCTACCAGCTGCACTACCATCCAGTTCCAACATCTCTTTCTGTCTGTCTCTCTCTCTCTTTCTCTCAAAAGGGGGGAAACCTTGGGCCTGAGAGATTGCTTGGTGATACTTCACACATTCCACTTTGAACACTCACATGAACCACCTAAATAAAATGCCTCATCTTTTCACTACTTCAGGCCAACTGTTAGAGATAGAAAAAAAGGGACAAGGGCCGGTGAAGTAGCTCAGTTATCAGAATCGTCCGCTGTTTTGCTGTGTGTGTGGCCCAGGTTTGAACCTGCTCCCCCCTCCATATATATATGAAAAAGCCAGCCCAGAGTGATGAAGCCCCAGAGAATGAGAGAGAATGCGAGAGGGAGAGAGAGACCACCACATCAAGGCCTCCCACCCCCCAGCACAGCGAAGGTTGGGATTGAACCTAGGTCTCACACATGGCAGACCAGGCACCTACTCAGTGAACTATCTTGCTGGACATTTAGCTTTCCTATAGGTTTGATTTAAAAAAAACAAAACTGGGGGCTGGACAGTGGCACAGTGGGTTAAGTGCACATGGTGCAAAGTGCAAGGACTGGCGTAAGGATCCCAGTTAGAGCGCCAGGCTCCCCACCAGCAGGGGGGTCGCTTCACAAGTGGTGAAGCAGGTCTGCAGGTATCTATCTTTCTCTCCTCTCTCTGTCTTCCTCTCCTCTTTCCATTTCTCTCTGTCCTATCCAACAACAATGACAGCAACAACAACAACAATAATAATAACAACAACTATAAAAACAAGGGCAATGAAAGGGGAAAAAATAGCCTCTAGGAGCAGTGGATTCATAGTACAGGCACCAAGCCCCAGTGATAACCCTGGAGGGGAAAAAAAATTATGTTAGGGAAAATGACACAAATACTCCATATTAGTTGTCAACACTTAATCTGTGTAGCAGAAAGTGAGAGTGCCCACTGACTTCACACTCCTCCCCGCCCAGAGACCATCACAATTCTAAGTGGTGACTTCTCTATGTTAAATCATGGCCGTCACTGTTGTTACTAGTTTTTACAAACACATCGATACACATAATTGTTTGGAGTCTTTATTTTTTTTAGGACAGAGAAATTGAGAAGGGGTGAAGAGAGATATGTGCAGACCTGCTTCACCACTATGAAGCTTCCACCCTGCAAGTGGGGTCCAGGGGCTCGAACCGGGGTCCTTATGCATGGTAATGTGTGTGCTCAACTGGGTACACCACAGCCTGGCCCTTAAGCCTTCATTTTTACATAAATCAGGATCATGCTACATGAATATAACATGGTAGCTTGCTTATTTCCTTGGAGTTGTAGGATCACAATAAAATTGAGAGGAGGGTATAGAGATTGTGCATAGATCTTGTGCAGCTCCCCCCCCAACATGTACAGACCCTCACTATCAACCTCCTCAACCAGAATGTGCACTGCTTATACTCTCTGAACCTGCAGTGACCTGTCATAATCACCCCAAGTCATTTTACCTCAGGGCTGGCTCACTCCTGCCATTGTACATTGCTATGGTTTGAGTAAATGCATCATAACAAATACCTGTCATTGGTTATTAGTGATACAAGTATTTTTACAGACTTAAAAGATGTCACAGGTAGAATTCCACACCCACGTAAGTGCCTTAGTCACCAGAGCTTGCAAAGAGCCTCCACTTTCGTTGTCACAAAGTCTGAGAGACACTTGGGTTATATTACATTGTTATCGCAAGCTCAAGTTTTAGCTATCTAGACTCCACATGTGAGTAAAGCCAGCTGGTAGTTGTCTATTACCTCTTAACTTATTTCACTTAGCATCATAACCTCCAGCTCCATCTGTTTTCTCCCACATGATACAATTTCATTCTTGTTTATCGATTTACTTATTTATTTGATAGAGACAGAGAGAAATTGAGAGGGAAAGAGAGATAAAGAGAGACACCTGTAACCCTCCTTCACTGCTCTTGAAGCTTTCCCCCTGCAGGTGGGGATCAGGGGCTTGAACCTGGGCCCTTGTGCATGATAACATTTGCACTCAATAGGGTGCACCACTGGCCAGGCCCTCTCATCTTTTTTTTTTAATTGTAGAGAAGCAGAGTAGTTTCACTGCCCTAAAAATAATTTACACCCTTCTCCCCTCCCCTCTGATAACCACTGAACTTTAAAAAATTATTTATTTATTTATTTATTTATTTTCCCTTTTTGTTGCCCTTGTTGATTTAGTTATTACTGTTGTCGTCATTGTTAGATAGGACAGAGAGAAATGGAGAGAGGAGGGGAAGACAGAGAGGGGGAGAGAAAGATACACACCTGCAGACTTGCTTCACTGCTTGTGAAGCGACTCCCCTGCAGGTGGGGAGTCGGGGGCTTGAACCGGGATCCTTATGCCAGTCCTTGCACTTCGCGCCACGTGTGCTTAACCCGCTGTGCTACCGCCCAACTCCCAACTTTTAATTTTTTAATGTGTTTCTTTTTTATTTATTGAATAGAAACATAAATTGATCAGTAGGGAAGAGGGAGAGAGAGACTTGCAGCACTGCTTTACTACTTATGAAGTGTCCCCCTGCAGGTGGGGACTGGAGGTGTTAACCTGAGTCTTTGTGCATGGTAACATGTGCGCTCAACCAGGTGTACCACCAACTGACCCCACCACTGTAGTTTGTATACTCTCCATTTAATGAAAGACTCTCAATTACCAAATGCGGATCCAGATCACTGTTTATTTAAAGCCATAATGTAGGGGCTGGGATTGAACCTGGGACTCTGGAGCCTCAGGCATGAGAGTCTCTCTGCATAACCATTATGCTATCTACCCCTGTCCCTTCATTGTGTTGGTTTTAATCTCTTGGCATAGATAATCTCATTTTATCCCCACATGACTAGAATTAAGATGCTACTGTTACTAGGCTCAAGTTACAGAGGAGCAAGTAGAAGCTCAGAAAGAGTTGGTAACCAGTAGAAGACCACATAGCAGGGGCTCTGTGTGGCACTTAAAAAAAAAGCCATAGGGTAGGGGCTGGGTGGTGGCACACCCGGTAGAGCACAGATATCACTATATACAAGCACCTGGTCCCCACCTGCGCTGGGTGGGGGGGAGCACTCACAAATGGTGGAGCAATGTTATAGGTGTCTTTCTTTCTCCCTGTCCCCCTCTTTATCTTCTCTGTCTCTCACCCTTTATCAAAAATGACCCCCAGGAACAGTGGAGCTATGCAGGCAGAGACCCAGCAATAGTCCAGGTGGCAAAAAGAAAGAAAGAAAGAAAGAAAGAAAGAAAGAAAGGAAGGAAGGAAGGAAGGAAAGAAAGAAAGAAAGAAAGAAAGAAAGAAAGAAAGAAAGAAAGAAGGAAAGAAAGGGTGGGGTAGATAGCATAATGGTTGTACAAAGAGACTCTCATGCCTGAGGCTCCGAAGTCCCAGGTTCAATCCCCCTCCCCACCATAAGCCAGAGCTGAGCAGTGCTCTGGTGTTTCTCTCTGTGTCTTTCTCTCTCTGCATCTCTCTCAAAAAATTAAATAAATAAAATACTTTTTTAGAAAAAGAACAAAAAAGAAAGAAAGGAAGGGAGGAAGGAAAGAAGGAAGGAAGAAAAGGGAAGGGAAGGGAAGGGAAGGGAAGGGAAGGGAAGGGAAGGGAAGGGAAGGGAAGGGAAGGGAAGGGAAGGGAAGGGAAGGGAAGGGAAGGGAAGGGAAGGGAAGGAAAAGGAAGGAGAGGAGAGGAGAGGAGAGGGGAGGGGAGGGGAGGAGAGGGGAGGGGAGGGGAGGGGAGGGGAGAGGAGAGGAGAGGAGAGGAGAGGAGAGGAGAGGAGAGGAGAGGAGAGGAGGGGAGGGGAGGGGAGGGGAGGGGAGGGGAGGGGAGAGGAGAGGAGAGGAGAGGAGAGGAAAGGGAGAGAGAACAAACTACATAGTATTCTGGGGGTGTGCATGGACCATGGTTAATCAACCTTGCAGCCTTGAAGGAATGCTGATGCTGTTTCTGATTTGCTCTTTGTTTAGAACCCGACTCTGCCAGCCCTGAACTGTTCGGTGGAGAACGACCATCCAAGTGTCTCCTACTATGCGCGCCCTCAAGTGGCATCTTACAACGCCTACTACCATAGCCCTCCTCACCTGCCACCCTACTCTGCCTACGACTTCCAGGTATGCTGGGGAGGGGGAAAGGGCTCTCTGCTTGCTGCCCTTGCTGACAGCCCTGCTGGCTCATCATGGCCCTCCTCATCACTGAAGCTTCCTGGGCATAGGAGGTAGCCGGGTGCTCAGTCCCTTGTGTCCACAGAAGTGTGTGAGAACCAGAGACTAGCTTAAGAGCTGAGTAGGCGGAGTCGTGCGGTTGCACAGCCGGTTAAGCGCATGTGGCCCAAAGCACAAGGACGCCAGTTTGAGCCCCCAGCTCCCCACCTGCAGGGGAGTCGCTTCACAAGCGGTGAAGCAGGTTTGCAGGTGTCTATCTTTCTCTCCCCCTCTCTGTCTTTCTCTTCTCTCTTCATTTCTCTCTCTGTCCTATCTAACGATGACATCAATAACAACAACAACAATAAAAAACAAGGGCAATAAAAGGGAAATAAATATAAATAAATAATAAAAAAGTAAAAGAGCTATGTAGGCAGCTGGGGCTGGAGACATGGGGGGAAGGGCGAGCAAGACATGGGGGGCTGGTAGTTCAGCAGGTTAAGCGCACATGGCGCAAAGTGCAACGACCAGAGTAAAGATCCCGGTTCGAGCCCCCAGCTCCCCACCTGCTGAGGGGTCATTTCACAGGCGGTGAAGCAGGTCTGCAGGTGTCTAGCTTTCTCTCCCCCTCTCTGTCTTCTCCTCCTTTCTTGATTTCTCTATGTCCTATCTAAGAACAATGACAGCAATAACAACAGTAATAATAACAACAATGATAAACAACAAGGGCAACAAAAGGGAAAATATAGTCTTCACGAGCAGTGGATTCATAGTGCAGGCACCGAACCCCAGCGATAACCCTGGAGGCAAAGAAAAAAAAAAAGACATTGAGCAGGGGCCAGGTGGTGGCTCGCCCAGTAGAGCACACACATCACCATGCACAAGGACCCAGGTTCAAGTCCCTAGTCCCCAGGGGAAGCTTCATGAGTGGTAAAACAGTGCTTCAGTTGTCTTTCCATCTTTCTGTCTCTAATCCTCTATCAAAACGAAAGGGGAATGGTGGTGGCACACTGGTTGAATATTACACCTTATCATGCACAAGGACCCGTGTTTGAGCCCCCAGTCCCCACCTACAGGGGTGAAGCTTCACAAGTAGTGAAGCAGGTCTATAGGTGTCTATTTTTCTCTCTCCCCCTCTGTCTCTCCCTTCCCTCTCAACTTTTTTTTTTTTTTTAAAGATTTTATTTACTTATGAGAAAGATAGGAGGAGAGAGAAAGAACCAGACATCACTCTGGCACATGTGCTGCCGGGGATCCAACTCGGGACCTCATGCTTGAGAGTCCAAAGCTTTACCACTGCGCCACCTCCCGGACTACCCCTCTCAACTTCTGTCACATTAAATAAAATAGAAAGGAAGGAAGGAAGGAAGGAAGGAAGGAAGGAAGGAAGGAAGGAAGGAAGGAGAAAGAGAGAAAGAGAAAGAAAGAAAGAAAATAAACCGTCACTGGGAGTAGTTCAGCTCACAAGCTGTGAAGCAGGTCTGCAAGTGTATCTCTATCTCTCTCCTCTATCTCCTGCCTCCTCAATTTCTATCTGTCCTATCAAATAAAAAAGGAAAGAAAAAAAGGGAAAATGGTCACCAAAAGCAGTGGATTTGTCATGCAGGTACCAAGCTCCAATAATAACCTTGGTGGCAATTAAAAAAAATCAATTTAATTTAATTTAAAGAGAGAGTACCAGAAGGAGGAGCAGATGGTGGTGGCATTGACGAGAAAGCCCGGATATAACTGAGAAAGGCATAGATCGTTTTAGTAGTGGCTGAGGCAAAACGATGTCCTTTAAGAGCAAGGCTGTTGAAGCTAACACAGCCCCCATTCTCTTGACACACCTTATAACAGAAAGCCGTCCTGGGTTAGAGGAGTCATGCCTGGGTCGAGCTCAGAAGTCTACCTTCGGGGGCTGGGTGGTAGCACAGCGGGTTAAGCACAGGTGACGTGAAGCGCAAGAACCGGCGTAAGGTTCCTAGTTCGAGCCCCCAGCTCCCCACCTGCAGGGGAATCGCTTCACAGGCAGTGAAGCAGGTCTGCAGGTGTCTATCTTTCTCTCCTCCTCTCTGTCTTCCCCTCCTCTCTCCCTCTTCATTTCTCTCTGTCCTATCCAACAACGACAACAATAATAATAGCTACAACAATAAAACAATAAAGGCAACAAAAGGGAATAATGTTTTTTAAAAAAAGAAGTCTACCTTCATTTTTTCTATCAACTAACGTGATGCTGGATATACTGACTTTTAGGACTTTTTATTTTATTTTTTTTCCCAGGTTATCGCTGAGGCTTGGTGCCTACACGACTCCACTCTTCCTGGTGGCCAGTTTTTGATAGGAGAAAAGGGGGAGGGAGGGAGAGAAACACATCTACAGCACTGATCCACCACTTGTGAAGCTTCCCCACTCTGGGTGGGAACAGGGGGGTTGTATCCATGTCCTTCTTCTTCTTCTAGCGTTTGCCCTTCTTCCGTAGCCAGTCAACAGCATCAGGTTGAGCCTGATGTAAAGTTTCGAGACCTCCTTTGAATCTGGAGAGGTGGCAGTCGTTGACTATGTGGGTCATAGTCTGTCTGTAGCCGCAGGGGCAGTTCGGGTCGTCTCCATGTCCTTATGTGTGTGCTTAACCAGGTGTGCCACCACCCAGCCCTCTAAATGGTGATTAGTTTTAGTGTTGGAGTTGAGATTTCTTTTGTTTCCCCAGTTCCACTCCCTTATGGTTTCATGGGGGTAAAGAGCAGTTTCTCATCAGAAGAGTCAGAGTTCAGGGGACCTCTGACCCTGGGGGGGGGGAAGGGGGGAAGGAGGTGGGGTCTGGTGATAAAATCACCAGCAGCACAGACCTGCCTTGCCCATGCCCACCAGAGCTCCCCCTAGCTCTTCTCAGGTGACAGAAAGAGCTCAAATTAGGAACAGCAGGATAACTTACCTGGAGAGTGCACCAGGTTTGCCAAATGCATGACCTGAGTTCAAGCCTACCCCCCATACACACATTGAAAGAAGCTTCAGTAGGTGGTCTCTCTCTCTCTCTTTCAATATATATATATATATATGGAGAGGTCAACCTGGAATGGTGAAGCCCTGGAGAAGACAAAAAAAAATTTTAAGTGGCCAGGTAATGGCACACCCAATAGGACGCACACATCACCATGGTGCAAGGGCCCAAGATCAAGACCCCAGTCCCCCTACCTGCTGGAGGAAACTTCATGAGTGGTGGAACAATGCTACAGATGTCTCTCCTTCTCTCTCTCTCTCTCTCTCTCTCTCTCCCTCTCCCTCTCCCTCTCCCTCTCCCTCTCCCTCACTCCATTCTTCCTTGTCCTTTATGCAAAAGAAAATGGAAAAGGAAAAAGACCACCAGGAATGGTGGAGTGTGCTTGTCTAGGCCCTGAGCCCCAGTGAAATCCCTGGAAAGAGGTGTGAGGAGAGAGAGAGAGAGAGAGAGAGAGAGAGAGAGAGAGAGGAACAGAAAAAAAGAAGGAAGGAAGTAAAGGCAGAAAAAGAGAAGAGGGAGAGAAGAGGAGGGAGAGAAAGGAAAATGACTGAAAAATAAATAAAGTTAAAGAGCCTAAATTACAGCAAAACAACTAACCTTTGTCACCTTCCTCCCGAATGAATGTCTCCCCCATTCTGGTTCTTTCCAAATAAGACTATTCATGTACCCTTGAATTTGAATACTTCCCCCCTCCCTTCTTTTTTTTTTTTTTTTTTTTTTTTTTTACCAGGAGGCTAACAGAAGGCAGAGGAAAGAGGTTCTGTATTAAGCACTTAAAGCCAAGTCCCATTGGGTAAACATTCAGTTAGGAAGCTTGAGAAACACGTCTTATGTTCAAACGCCAGCAAGGACACTGTAACTCTGAGCCTGGAGCAACAGGATGCTTTGCAAAAGCTGGGGCTCTCAGGTGTTTGTGCCTTCAGTGAACCCTTTCCTCCCCCCCCCCCAAAAGCTGCAAGGACAGACTAGCCTTGTCTCCTTGCTCATTGACCCAACACTCACTTCTTCTTCATTTTATTATTTTTTGTAGTTGAAAAACATTCTTAGTTATTTACAAGATTATAAGATAGTAGGGGGATAGTTTCACACCAGAGGTCTGTGCCCCATCCCCCTCTGCTCTGCCCCAGTGATAACCACCACAGTTCTCCTAAGATCTTAGAGATGGGTTGACTACTTCCCCACCTCCCTGCCCCAAGTTCGTGTCTTTCCATTCTCTAAATTCCACATATGAGTGAAATCATCCTGTAGATGTCTTGCTTACTTTACTAAGTTTGATCACCTTCAGTTCCATCCATTTTGTCCTGAAGGACATGATACCGTCTTTTTAATTGCCAAGTAGTACTGCATTGAGCCTATGTTCCATAACGTCTCTATCCAGTCATCTGTTGATGGGCATTTAGATTGTATTCTTATTTTGGCAGCTATGAACATGCAGGTGCATATGTCCATTCAAATTAGTGCTTTCATGTCTTTGGGATAAATGCTTACGAGTGGAATTGCTGCATCTTATGGTATTTCCCTTTGTATTTGTTTAAGCATTCTCCATACTGTTCTTTTTTTAGAAGTTTTTATTTACTTATTAATGAGAAAGATAGGAGGAGAGAGAGGAAGAGCCAGACATCTCTCTGGTACATGCACTGCCTGGGACTGAACTCAGGACCTCATGCTTGAGAGTCCAATGCTTTGTCCACTGTGCCATCTCCCAGGCCACACCATACTGTTCTTCAGAGTGGTTCTACTAGTTGGCACTCCCACCAGAAGTGTACTAGAGTTCTTCTCTCCACGTCCTCTCCAACACTTAAGTATTTCCTGTTGTGTTGATGTAGACCATTCTCACAGGTTTGAGGTGGAATTTAAATGTGTTTAAATTTTATATTTCTCTAATAATGAACCCAACACTCACTCCTTCTTCTCTTCCTCCTCCTCCTTCTCCTTTTTATTTTTTTTTCAATTGCCACCAGGGTTATTGTTGTGGCTCACTGCCAGCACAATGAATCCACCACTCCTTGTGGCCATTACCCCCCCCCCCTTTATTTGATAGGACAGAGAAATTGAGAGGGTTGGGGAGATAGAAAGGGAGGGGAGCAGGCAGTGGTACACCTGGCTAAGTGCTCACATTACAGTGCACAAGGATCCAGGTTCAAGCCCCTGGTCCCTACCCGCAGAGGAAAAGCTTCACAAGTGGTGAAGCAGGGCTGCTGGTCTCTCTCTCTCTCTCTCTCTCTCTCTCTCTCTTTCTCTCTCTCTCTTTATCTCCCTATCCCCACTCAATTTCTCTCTGTCTCTACCAAACAATAAATAAATAGATAAATGAGTAACAAAAAAAAAAAGAAAGGGAGAGAGAGAGACATGTAGCACTGCATCACTGCGTCACCTATAGGTGGGGAACAAGGGCTCAAATCCAGGTTCTTGCACATAGTAACGAGTGCCCTTAACCAGGTGTGCCACTGGCTGGTTCCCCAAAACTCACTTCTTAAAGAGAAAGAGAGATGAGGAGAGGGAGAGGGAGAGGGAGAGGGAGAGGGAGAGGGAGAGGGAGAGGGAGAGGGAGAGAGAGAGAGAGAGAGAGAGAGAGAGAGAGAAAGAGAGAACCAGAACATCACTCTGGCACGTTTGATATCAGAGCTTGAACTCAGGACCTTGTGCTTGAGAATCCAATGCTTTAGGGGCCAGGTGGTGGTGTACCTGGTTGAGCACACATGTTACAATGCACAAGGACCTGGACAATGCACAAGGACCTGGGTTCAATCCCCCAGTCCCCATCTGCAGGGTGAAAGTTTTGCAAGTGGTGAAGCAATGTTGCATGTCTCTCTCTCCCTCTCTCTACCTCCCTCCCTCTTCTTGATTTTTTGCTGTCTGTATGCAATAAATAAATAAAAATAGTACCAAAAAGATGCTTATTAAAAAAAATGAATCAGGGACCAGGTGGTGGCACACCTGGTTAAGCACACATAGTTCTAAGCGCAAGGACCTGTGTAAGGATCAGGGTTCGAGCCACTGGCTCCCCACCTGCAGGGGGGCACTGCACAAGGGATGAAGCAGGCCTACAGGTCTTTCTCTCTCCTTTCTATCTCTCACTCCCCTCTCAATTTCTGTCTGTCCTATCCAATAAAATGAAAGATGGTCCCCAGGAGCAGTGGATTTGTAGTGTTGGTGCCGAGCCCTGTAATAACCCAGGAGGAAAAAAAAAAAAAAGAATCCAATGCTTTACCCACTGCTCCAACTCTTGGGTGGCTCCCAACACCCATTTACTTGCCCTGTATAGTGATCACACACACACACACACACACACACACACACACACACACACACACACACACACACACACACATACTTGAGCTTCCGCCCAGAAGAGAACATTCTGCAGGATATAAAGCATCACTCTCTTCTGCTGCTGGAAATTCAGCCCTGTGGGACGTTATGAAAAGCCCTTCAGAATTCCAGCCACACCACCCAGTCTGGTGTACTTGGCCAATCCCCCCACCCCTTTTCACTCTAACCATGGCCAGGCCCCCTTCCTGGCCAGCTGGTGGGTTCCCGAGTCTTGTGCAAACCAGATATTTCCTCTGTGCAAACTGGAAGGAACTCTATGTCTGCTCAGCAGTCAGTCACATGAGGGTGCTTACTCTTTTTCTTTTCTTTTCTTTCTTTTTTTTTGCCTCCAGGGTTTTGCCTGCAGTAGGGATCCATTTTCCCCCTCTTGCTGCCCTTGTTGTTTATCATTGTTGTTGTTACTATTATTGTTGTTATTGCTGTCATCATTGTTGGATAGGACAGAGAGAAATTGAGAGAGGAGTGGAAGACAGAGAGGGGGAGAGAAAGACACCTGGAGACCTGCTTCTCCTGGTTCATGAGGCAACCCCCTGCAGGTGGGGAGCTCGAACCGGGATCCTTACGCTGGTCCTTGTGCTTTGCACCATGTGTGCTTAACCTGTTATGCTACTTACTGCCGGGCCCTGAGAATGCTTATTCTTAAGTCTCATCATAGCTATTAAAATGACCCAGGATTGGGCTTGGGAGACAGCACAGTGGTTCTGCAAAAAGGCTCATAGGCCCAAAGTTCTGAGGTTACAGGCTCAGTCTCTAGCACCACCATAAGCCAGGGCTGAGTAGTGAGAGAGAGAGATAAAGAGAGAAGGAAAGAGGGACAGGGAGAGAGTGGGAGAGAGAAAAAAGGAAGGAGGAAATGGGAGAAGGAGAGGGAGAGAATCATTCAGGACAAACTTAGCCCTTGTAACAAAAGGATCACTTTAGTGTGAGATGCCAAAAAGAATAGACGACTGTGGCTGCTATCGCTCAATCTCATGTATTTACCAGTCCTTTTGCAGAACCACTATGCTATCTCCCCAGCTTTATTATTATTATTTTGGTTCAGGTTCTTATTTATTTACATATTTATCTATTTATTATTTTAAGAGAGAGAATGGGGCAGAGAGTGAGATACCACAGCACCAAAGCTTCCTTTGGTATGTGGGGGCCAGGCTCAAAGCTGGGTCCCACACATGGCAAAGCATCATGCTATCCAAGTGAGCTATTTTGCCATCTCTCCACCTTACTGGTAATTTTCCCTCTCCTGCTCAGTTTCTCCTGTATCCTTCCTTTCCCTTTCTTCTTCCTTTTCTTTTCCATTTCTCCTTCCTTCCTTTCTCTTGCTTTGCCTTCTTTTTAATTTTTATTTTAATGTTTTATTTATTTATCCTTTTAAAAAAGTTTTTATTTATAAAATGGAAACACTGACAATACCATAGGATAAGAGGGGTACAATTCCACACAATTCCCACCACTGGAACTTCATATCTCATTCCCTCCCCTTATAGCTTCCCTATTCTTTAACCCTCTGGAAGCATGGACCCAGGATCATTTTTTAAATTTATTTATTTATTTTCCCTTTTGTTGCCTTGTTGTGTTTTTAATTGTTGTTGTAGTTATTATTGTTGTTATTATTGTCATTGTTGTTGGATAGGACAGAGAGAAATGGAAAGAGGAGGGGAAGACAGAGAGGGGGAGAGAAAGACACCTGCAGACCTGCTTCACTGCTTGTGAAGCAACACCCCTGCAGGTGGGGAGCTGGGGGCTCCAACCGGGATCCTTAAGCCAGTCCTTGCACTTTGAGCCACGTGTGCTTAACCTGCTGTGCTATTGCCCAACTCCCCCCAGGGTCATTTTTTTAGTGGAAGAGAGACACTGAGAGAAAGATACAGAGCAAAAGTGATCAGAACACTGCTCAGCTCTGGCTTATGGTGGTGCTGGGGGTTGAACCTGGGAACTTGGAGTCTCAGGCATGAGAGTCTTTTGCAGAACCATTATCCTGTCTGTATCTCTCTCTTCTCCCCTCTTTTTTCCCTCCCTTTCTTTCATTATTTTTTCTTGTCTTTCCTGAAGACATATTTTGCATTTCCTGAAGACATATTTTGCACAGGGGATCTGGGAGAGAATAAGGCAGCTGCAAAGGTTTTATAAAATTTATTGGAATAAATAAGTTAAGAAATAATCACTAAGAGAAGGCTAGGGTGGACAGTAAAGAAAGAGCTATCGGCCTCACAGGGGAGACAGGGGGTAGGCCTGTCAGCAAAGAGAGAGCTGTCTGCCTGCTAGGCAGGAACACCTTGGTTATATGAAAGTCTTTTGCAGAACCATTATGCGGTCTCCCCTGCCCCTTTCCCTTGTGTCTAATCCCCATTTGCCCCCTTTTTATGAGCAAGTGAGCTCAAGAGAAATCTGAGAACCAGCTATGATGCTCTCATTATACATATATATTTCTAGACAGTGCCAGGGGTTGAACCCAGGGCCATATGCCCACAGGGCATCCACTTTACAACTAAGACATCTCTGGCCCCTTCCTCATTGACTTCCTTTCCCTCCTCTCCTCCTCCTCCTCTCCCTCCTCCTTCTCCTCTTCCTCCTCCTTCTCTTCCTTTTTCTTCTCCCCTCCTTCCTCCTACTTCTCATCTCCCTCCTCCTCCTCTTCTTTGTCCTCCCTCACTCTCCCCATTCTCTTCCCCCTCCTGTTCTTCTCCCTCCTGTCTTTTCTGTCCACCCCCAGCCTCTGCTTTCTGAGGCATGATGCAGAACACCAAGAGGCTCTCATCCTTGAAGTACAGCACCTCTCACTAGTCAGCTCTGCCACCCACTCAGTTCTGGAGCTATTCCCACCGCGACTGCTCTTAGAGAGAGAAGCAGGTCCCCACAGAAACAGCACAATGGCCTTGAAGAGTAGAGCAAGGCTCTGCCAGCCAGGGGAGGGAGGGGGGCGGAGACAGGCCAAGAAAGATGCCCAGAGCTGCGAATGAGGCTCCTTTATTAGCCCGGCCCAGCAGCAGGCACTCTAGTTGCTCCCCCTGTCCTGCGGCCTACAGGGACTGCAAACCTCCTTCTTTCCAGCTGCCCTTAGTGGAGCCAACTCCTCAGGCTGGAGCCCAAACTGGCCAGCTCCCCCAGCTGCTGCAACAAAGCCCGGGCCTCCCCCTGTCGCCTGCCCGTTGCTAGGCAACAGCACACTGCTCCTCTGGGCCTTTATTTTATTTTATTTTATTTTATTTTATTTTATTTTATTTTACTTTACTTTACTTTACTTTTCCACACCCCTCCCCAGATCTCCGTAGTGCCTGGGCCAGTGAGCTACGCAACCCCCACACACACACACCACCACCACCACCCCAAGCCAGGAGGCTGCAGACTGTCCCTTCAGAGCCCCAGGCCCTCACAGCCTGCAAAAGGGAAGTGGAAACTTGCAGACAGGCCATGACACCCCACCCCACCCCCTCACTATGGACATCCATTGCCTCGCAGGGCCCAGCTGCCTTGGGCTCCTGCTCTCTGCCACCATCTCCAGTGCCAGCCAACCTGCAGCACACACGACCAGCGCAGGTTCCTGGTGGGCACTCTCTCTCTCTCTCTCTCTCTCTCTCTCTCTCTCTGTAAGAGGAGAACAGAACACATTTTGGTTGAGGAGAGCAACAGGAGGGAGAGAGGCAGAGAGAAGGAGAAAGAAAGTGAGAAAGTGCTTGGGGCAGCATGGAAAAGTACAATGTCATCGTGATATGGGTTTCTTTATTGTTGTTATGGGCTTCTCAGGCACAGGGGGACACTCGGAGGCTTGAATGCAAGAAGCAGTGTTATGTGCCTGCAGACCCAGCTGAACCCACGAGCAAACTGCAATGGTGCTTACCTTTCTAGACAGCTATCAGCTTTCCCATAGGAACTCATAGCAACAAGCTTAACGGGTTATTTATAGTTTTCTGTATAAAGAGAGTTCAGTTTGTTTGGGTTATCGGCAGACATTTAGGCAAAAGTGGCAGATTTTATTTATTTATTTATTTTTATTTTCCCTTTTGTTGCCATTGTTGTAGTTATTGTTGTTGTTATTGATGTCATCGCTGTTAGATAGGACAGACAGAAATGGAGAGAGGAGGGGAAGACAGAGACAAGAAGAGAAAGATAGACACCTGCAGACCTGCTTCACCGCCTGTGAAGCGACTCCCCTGCAGGTGGGGAGCCAGGGGCTCGAACCGGGATCCTTATGCCGGTCCTTGTGCTTTGCGCCACCTGCGTGGGTTAACCCGCTGCGCTACCACCCGACTCCCCAGAAGTGGCAGATTTTTTAAAAAGTTATTCTTTTAAAAATATATGCTTCTTATTGGATACAGACTGAGAGACATTGAGAAGGAAGCAGGGAACTGGAGAGGGAAAGAGGCAGAGAGACACTGGCAGCACAGCCTCATCACTCCTGAAGCTTTTCCCCAGCAGGTGGGGACCAGGGGCTTGAACCCGAATCCTTGCATACTGTAATGTGTGTGCTTAACCAGGTTCTAGAAGTAGCAGATTGTAAGGCCCCAGAAGTAGCAGGTTGTAAGGTCACTGACCAAGGCCACTTTGGTAACAGCAGTACAAGCCTTGTTTATTCTGGGAGGAGGGGGAAGATTACTGCCAACTGCGTTTTTCTTCTACTAGAAAGTTGACCCTTGCTTCTTTGCATTGTTGTCGTCGTCATCATCATCATCATCATCATCATTGCCAGCAGGGTTTATCACTGCAGCTTGGTGCCTGCACGATGAATTCACTGCTCCTGGTGGCCATTTTCCCCTCCCTTTTCTTTCTTTCTCAGCGAAAACAGAAACTGAGAGGGGAGGGAGATTTATACATGTATCTATGAGAGAGGAGAGAGAGAACTGGAGTATCACTCTGGCACATGTGATGCCAGGGATCAAATTTAAGACCTCATGCTTGAGAGTCCAATGTTTTGTCCACTGAGCCACCTCCTGGGCTCTTTTCGTGTTCTTTGAAAATAGATTTCTTTTATTAAAAGTCATGCTGGGTAGGGGTAGGTAGCATAATGGTTATGCAAAGAGACTCTCATTCCTGAGGCTCCAAAGTCCCAGGTTCAATCCCCCACACCACCATAAACCAGAGCTGAGCAGTGTTCTGGTAATAAATAAATATTTTTTAAAAGAAAATCATTAAAAAAATTTTAAAGTCATGCCAAGTGGTCCACAAAATATCTCGCCTGGATAATATATTGCTTTGCTATACACGCAACCTAGGTTCAAGCCTTGAGCTCTAAGCTTTGAGGCTACGGTGTCTTTCCCTCTCTGTCTGAAAAACTTGGCCTTGTATGAAGTCCTGGTGATGACAACAATCATGCCAAGGCCATTCATCTCATTATGCCACATTTATTGCTGCCCACTATTTGCCAAGCATTCCTCTGAACTCTGGGAGGTACAGCAGTGAGCGAAACAGGCCCAACTCTTCTTGAGTGGGAGATCATTAGGGACAGGGGTGCACATAGGCCAGGGAAAGAGAGGTGGCAATGACAAATCAAATCATTGGATTTTTCTTTTCTTTTTTTTTTTAAATCCACATCCACTCCCTTCCTAAAGACTGCCAAAATTAATCAGCAGTCAGATTGAATCCCTAGTGTCTCTTCAACCTGATACATGGCTCCTCACCCACTGGTATTCTCACTCCCATGCCTTTGTTCCTCTCTCCTCTCCCATCTCCCTGCACTTGGGGAGTTGGGATGGAGTAGAAATGATTGGCTTTAGACTAAGGCGGCAACAGATTCCCTCCCTTCCAAAGTGATTCAACCTCTTTGGCCTTCATTTGTTGGTGTTTTGTCTATGCAACATATTCCTGTAGCCAAAACTCTCCCAGGGAATAATGGTTTCACCTCATTAAGTGTCCTTAAGACCCAAGCCATCTTTGGTTTTGAAGACTAGTAGGGATATTGCTGCCATAGCTTAGGCAGAGGTACTGAAGTCTTGCGGGTATCAACATGCCGGAGAGAATGACGGATTCAAGAGACAACACAAAATTAGGAGCAGCAGCAGGGTTTAGGAGTCAGTAGCTGATTGAGAGTGGGGCTTGAGGGCAGGGAGAAGAGGATGGTAAGCTGTCTTGACGAATTTTGCAGCCCGAGTGACTGAAACAATGTGGGTCCAGTTTAGCTTTGCAAGGTTTGAAAGCTTTGTTGTTCCAAACGGAAGCAAATACGATCTGAGAGAGATGGCATGGCTGGGGGCGGGGCTCCCCAACCTCACTGCCTGCAGCTGATTGTGTTTTCTTTCTACTCCATAGCATTCCGGTGTCTTCCCCCCCTCCCCGCCCTCTGGACTTTCGGATGAGCCCCAGTCTGCCTCTCCTTCACCCAGCTACATGTGGTCTTCCAGCGCACCACCCCGCTACTCTCCCCCCTACTACCCACCTTTTGAAAAGCCCCCACCTTACAGCCCCTAAAGAGGGAGGCCTGCTGGCTACCAAGGTCATTGTGGCTTTTGTATTTCTGCTTTAGTGGAAGTGTGTAGGGTACAACATTTAATGCGTGATTCGTATGCATAGCATTTTACCATGACCTGCCAGGCTAGAGAAAGAAAGAGAAAGAGAAAGAGGAAGCTTATTCTTTGTCAGTGCAGGGCAGGGGTGGCTAGATGCTTTCTAAGGTTGGGGAGTTCTTTCCACAAGAAATTTGTCTGACCAGCCTAGCTGTGTAAATGGAGTGTCATCCTTAGACCCTTGGCACCCTAGCACCTTGGTGAAAGCACCTGGCTTATTGGCACTATCTTTTCCCAACACTAGAATGAATCACTAAGGAAAATTCCCCCAGATGATGGGGTTACACAGTGGGTAGTTCCACTTCAGAGAGTTCTGGCTAAGATTGTGTGTGCTTGTGTCTGGATGGTGAGCAAATCTGCTTCAATCTCCTCCTCCTTTTTGCCCTGCAAACCTTGTAAACATGGCTGTTGGGATCACTCAGCTTAGCTTTTGTTCTCAGTACCTCCTAAAAGGGAAACTATTGTATTTACTGTCAAATATAAAACATTAATCCTCCAATAAAGAAATTAAAAAAGGGGAGGGATGTACAATGTCCCTAGAGTAGCAGGGAACAGGATCGTTTGGGAAGCGCTGACATGCACAGAGTGACACTGAGATGTTCAAAGCATGTTCATTTTCTCCATCCAACCAGTTAGGAGACAGCGGTTCTACTACACATTACAGTACTATAAGGGCTGGCCGCTGCAGATGTCTGACAGGTCAAATGCAGTTAAAAATTGCCACATTAAGTTCTTGGGTTGTGATATGAATTATTACTAATCTTGTGACTATTTACCCTTCAAATATTGTGCTTCAACCCCAGCAAACCGCACGTAACCTGCACCCCCGCCCCACAAGATTCATCTGTACTTTAATGCCACTGCTCTTATTGGTCCTTTGTTGTCGTTGTTGAGACCAATCGTGAGTGTTCAAGATTATGAAAGTGTTACAATGCCGCTTCAAGTCTGCAAAACCTCAAAATGTAGCCAGCTTGACAAACTCTTCTTGTCCTATATTGAAAACTCATCTGGCATACTCTGGTAGGTAGCTGTCCAGTTACTTTGATTCTCCATAGCTTCTGTCCCTCCAAACCGGACAAATTTAACACTTGGGCATCCACACCTTCACTTCAGAACGAACACTTTCACCGAGATCTTATGTTAACCCAAGACTTGGTTGATTTAAAGGAAGACTGATTATCCTACACTTGCATATTGTAAAAATACAGGGGCTACAGGAGGGTACCCAAGTAGTTTCTGCAAACACAGAACACACACTGGAAACATTTCCAGCCAATTTTGCTACCTCCCAAGCCAAAGGATAAGAGGTAGTAGGCAAATGCTGGTGCTCCCACCCACCTGTAGACACCCAGTCATCCAGAATTATCAAGGCACGACAAGTGCACTCATTGCTCACAGTAAAGGTTTGCAAAAAAAGAAAAAGAGAAATCAATTTAATTAATTCAGCATCATGAATGATGCCTCATCCAGATTTCAAATCTGAAAGACCACTTTTTTCTGCATTATATCAAGTCACTATGATTTTCTACAGTTCTGAGTATATTCAAATTCTGCTGGATTTCAAAAAGGGCCTAGTAACCAATTGACTTACTATACAAACTTGTAATAACGAGATTTTTGGCCATTTACACTGTACCTTATGCTTTAGTAAACGTGTGTATTTAATTTTTTAAAGGCATCATTACATAGTATATTCTACATGTATCACATTTCTTAAAGTGTTAAGATTCTATGACTCATTTTTATGTATTTTTCTTACTTTCCAAAATAACTTGAAACAGTATAGATTTTGTAACAGTTAATTTGAGCAGCTTCTTTTTTTATTACATTGAATTATATAAAGTGCAATGTTACCTTAGGACAAATTGATATTTGCTGCTTTACTCTTTTGCAAAACATTTGCTGTAATGAAGGAATTTCTATTTCCCATATGTACCCTGACTGCATTTTGTAATATTTACTGCATTATTCCTAATTCAGCTTTTAAGTATTGAACTGGGCATGAGACATTAAAATATTAATCCAGGAACATGTATAAACTGGGTGTTGCTTAAAATCTGTATCACTGCCACATTGGAAGTTCAGACTGCTTTTGTGATGTTTCAAATCAATAAAATTCTCCTCCTCCTTAGTCACTGACATGCATTTTCATGAAGTCTAAAGAAGTATCACAAATGCTTAGAAGCATCTGACAAGAACTGCCCCACTTTTGACTATTATGGTCCCAGATATTTGCAGATGATAGGACTGTACACAAAGAAAATCCAAAAGTGAGAGACAGTTGAGGTAAAATAGAAAGTGAAACTTGAGCTGGGGGCAACATATTGCACCAAAGCAAAGGAGCCTGGGGAAGGAGGGCTGGGCATAGGCTGAAGGGGCAGTGGAGTCCTGGTATATGATAGGGGAGATGGTCCTCGTGTGGGGAAGAAAGTGTCTTCCCCGACACCTATCAAAGGGAGATGAGAGGTTGTGCCTGTGGGTCAGACTGCACTGTAAATAGTTAATCTCCTCTTTCCCCCAGAAGTCCAAAAGGATTCGGCAGGAAACTCCTGGAAATTATTAAGCAGTAAGTCAGGCGGCAGGCTACAAAGTTAACAGAAATCAGTGGCATTCCTCTAATGCACACCCAGTTAGAAGAAATCCAGAAATCGAACCCACTTACCAAAGCAGTAAAAAAAAAAAAAAAAAAAAAAAAAAAAAAAAAGGACATCTAGGAGTCAACCTAATAAAGGAAGCGAAGGATCAGAATACTGAAAATTATGAACAGTCAACCAACATACAAAGACCTAATGGGGAGTCAGAAACCCAGATCCAGTCTCCTGCTACAAAAATTGGAAGAAAAAAAAAATAACAACACAGAAGTCTACGTAATTTCTGAAAGATAAATCTTGTAAAAAATGCACTCAAAAATCAGAATTAAAACATTTTATTTTTGCCATAAGGAGCTCTATGAACTAATATCAAAGAATGGTTAACGAAAAGTAGAACTGAAATTGACGACAGGGATGGTTGTACAATTATGAACATTATCGTATTAGATGGAACATAATAAGGTTCCAGGTTGGCAGAGGTGAGGAAGCCAGCACTACTGCATTTAGCATTGATCCGTCAGAATACGCATATGCTTTGATAGTACAGAATTCCTTGATCATATTTACCACTTGCCTTATCTTTTTGGTACAATGGGGAAAAAAAATACAGCATCGATTCCTCTTAGTTGTTGTAAGTGGAGGATCACTCACATCAAAATCATTTAGAATCTTTGCTTAGTTTGAGAATTTTCATTTTCTGTCATTTCTTTTAACAAGTTGTTATTTCAAGCTGTTCTTACCCTGAATATTGACAGTGAAGCACAGCAAATGTGAAGCTTTGAAAACAAAAAAAAGTCTAACAGCCAATAAGCTACATGTAAAATAGAAAAAAAAAAAAAAAAACATGATCAGTTCTAAACAGCATCTTGGTACAGATTTTCAACCCAGTAAATACTGGGAGTGAAGGGTTTTAGCCCCAACGGAGTATTCCACATGAACTCTGAACCTTGGGTGTAAGAAATGCCTAGAAAAATGGAAGACCCTGGCATGCATGTAAGTAAAGAGTCTTCTGGCAAAAATACATTTTTTTTTTCCAGTTGTCATCCTCCCATCCCCACATTCCAGAAGACGCCTTTTAGTAGGCACAGAATTTAAACTGTCTGTTCAGAATTTATTTGAACAGAGTGCAGCAGCAAATAATTAGATCTATGTTATTCAGAAAGGATAGCTTTCCATGACAGAACTGATACCTGGTTCGCCCTGATCACCTTCTAGAAACTACCACATTTTATTATGACAAACCTAGAGGTAAAGTCTGAGAGGTCTGGAAGCTCTTTTGGCATCAGGATCAATCACACTTGTAATTATGCCAAACTGGGGAAATAGCAGTCATGAAATTCAAGCAAATTTTTCACTGAACATGTTTCAGAGAGCACCCTCAAGTCAGAGCACTGTCATCTGTGTCTATACACAAAGAAGATGGACAATGCCATTCTAAAAATCAGTCTAAATTAAAAGGTCATGTCCAATTCCCCAAGGGTTACTCTACAAAATGGTCTACAGACACACAGAAAAGAAAACAGATAGATGCACAGCACTCTGGTCCTCAGCAAGCAAGGGATTAGATTTTTCTGTCTGCCTGTACGATTGCAAACACTGATGCTTGATATTCTCAGCTACCAACTCAAGAAACACTGAAACTCCTGTATCATATCTCGCTTGCTGTCAGAGACTGTTGTATGCATGAAAACCCATGATTAAAGCTTTAAGTTCAAAGTCAAGAGATAGAATTTTTTTAAAAAATACATAATTAAGGAGAAAAATATCTATGTGTAAGCAAGGTTATAAATGGCTAATAACTATGCACAACAATCTCTTTCAGTATCAATTTTTTTTCCTTTGCAAAAAGTCATTTACAGAAGCTCAACCATTTAATCCTGTTATAAATGCTAGGCTATATATTTATTCCAAACTGCTTCCTTTTAGTACTAGCATTTTAAGACATTTTCCCATATTTTCTAAATATTTAAATATGTGTCATTTTAAAGGAAGGAAGGTGGTACTTATTGTTTTCAAGATAATGGGTGTATCAACAAGCCTATAAAACATTCCATATATAGTTTCTGATTGCTATAATAATGCAGCAACTTGCAGATGGAATGGAATTGATTTCAGAAGAGGTAAAAACCTAACAAGTCTTGCCGAAAGGAAAATTCTAGATCGCTGATTCAGTTATTTCAGATTAAAACTAAATGCCAATAGGAACACTGAAGAATAGATGCCAGTGGCCCCTGCCCCAAATCTGTAGGAATCTCATTTATGGGATCATTTAAAAAGACTTACACATCAAGAGTTGGTGGCTTTCAGATTCAAACCTTGAAAAAAAATTAAGGTGGCTCTGTGGTGCAATACCACATTGAACCTGTAGTGACAAAAACTGGAACGATTACATGGAAATATTTTCAACCACATGATCAAAAAGGGAAATCATTCATTTCCACTCTGTCTCTATCATGTTAAGAGCATGGATGCCAAAACAAATGTGACGGAACGTTTTCTCTTCTTTCTGCATTAGGGAGACTTGTCTTCCATTAGTATTTTTGACCAGAGACCATATCACAAAGGTATGTGTGTATATACATATACAAATAAATATGTATGTACACACACACACACACACACACACACACACACACACCCCACATACAGTAGTCCAGCCACCAAAGTCTTTTCCAGACTATGGCAATAAAAGCAAGATTTACTTCTACTTAACTAAAACTAATTCATTCTTCAGGTGAGAAATTGGGCCTGCATGGCCATTTTCATGGGCAGAGAGAGGCAGGAAAGTGCTACCCATTTGGACTAGCAGAATACACAACGAAAGTGGAGCCTCCCTCAACTTTAGTTGTTCTGACACCTTCAGAAATTCTTATTTACTTTTTTTTATGCCATCTACGAGACAACACACACAGTCTCAATCTTAAGAGAATTGAGAATCCAGCAGTAAAGTGCTACCATGTAAGGGAAAGTTTTAAGACATACTAGGGTATGCTAGTAACTCCAGTTATTATTAAAGAACATCCAAACTGCTTCAGATTCTATTAAAAAAACTAGCTCTCGACACAATTTTTTTTTTTGCCTCTTTTAAAAGGTCTGAAAGTGAACTATATAAACAAGTATGGGGGGGATATCTTCTCAATCTCTACTCAAACTTTCAGAATATTTTGCTTCTAAAAATTATCAACAAATAATCCAACTAGACTACCTTCAGATGACATGGCAGATCAAATCAACTGATGTGCACCTTAATTTGTGTTAACAGATTTTCTGAAACCCCTGACCCTTAGTTAACATCAAGACTTTTGATATTTCAAAGGAGTTCAGTAAGATTCAGGGATTATAAATTCAAACTCGGTACTGCCGTCTGTTACATTCTGTTTAAAAATGGAGTCATTTTCCTGCTGAATGAAAATATCTTCCCAGGTCATTGGCTTGTTCTGAGGAGTAGATGGCGTGCCTGCTGGAGTTTCCTTTCCAGCATCGACCTTGTACCCAATACCGTCATCCTTCATGGCTGGCATAGCACCTGACTTGTCAGAAAGGTATGCGTATTGTCTGATCTGTAAAGACCTGCACGGATGTAACCGGTAAAGTTTCGAGTCTCCAGAAGGATCTTGGCTATGAACTGACTTTATGTGCGAAGACATAAACTGATAGTTTATGAAAGACTTGCCACAGGCCAAACACTGGTACCTGCGCTCCCCTGTGTGGTGAATTTCATGCTTCGTGCGATATTCAGCAAGAGGAAACACCTTCTCACAGTAGCGGCAAGGGTATTTCTTCTCCCAGGAATGGATGTTAAAATGTCTCCGCAAGCTTGTCAGACAGACGTAGGACCTTTTGCACACAATACAGATATAATAGACCCTGCCATCTACTATTAACTCATAGTGATCGTCATGCTTCACTTTCATACGCTTGTTTGCCGTCTCGCTGCCAGATGTTTTTGCTATCTCATTCTCAAGCTTGGCCTCCCCTTCATCCGGGTCGTCTTTGACAGGGATCACTATGTCATAGGTATCTTCACCAATATTTGCATAAACCTTGCAACCCGTCGACAGGCCTTCGATTTCAGTAGCTGTATCTAACGTTATGATCTTCTGTCCCTCCGTTAGATGCTTGGCTCCTAAGCCTGGACCGTTGGTGCTTCTAGTAATGATATCTGAGATTTTTAAAGAGTTGGAAGGTGGCTCTTGCAGAAGGGTGGGAATCTGCATCTTCTGGATCAGTGCTCCATCAAAAGTGGTGTTTGGGGGGACCTCAGCCTGGGGGACCAAAGATGTATTACTGACCGCCGAGTCTGGACTGGAGCTAATCGTGTCGTCGTCATCATCTATGATCTCCTCCTCTTCCTCTTCATTGGCTTTGCTTCCTGGTAGAGTCGCACTGCTCGGTGCCTGCGGATTCTGCACAAGTAAACTGATTGAAGGAGACATGTGATTTGGAACTGAAGAACTGACATTTGGTGGTGTAGTTAATGGTGTCTGATTTAACAAGATAATGTTAGGAGTCAGATGTGTTGGGGCTGAAGATACCAACAGTTTTTCACTTCCTTGTGTCTGGCTCAGAGTTGTCTGATTCACAGAAGTAGGAAGTTTCTGAGCAGGTGCGATATTTGTTAAAGGGGGAGAGCTGCTGCTAGCACAAGGTGTAACATCTGAAATAGCAACAGAGCCTGGGGGAGGCTGAGCCTGTGGCACTGTGTTGGGACTCGGCAAAGTCTCCTTCGGGGGGAGAATCTCAGAGCAAAAAATGACGTCATCGTCGTCATCATCTGAATCAGTAACAATGATTTTTTTCGTTTCATAATCTTCAGCCGGTAAGGAAAAAGACTCAGTTATTATGGGCATTGCAGTGACCCCGTTATCTTGGGAGTCATCTTTTGATTTCTGCACTTCAAGGTTCTTGTCGCTAGAATCAGGAGGTAAGCTTTCTGCACTCTCATCCTGAACTTGACCTGAGATGCTTTTAACCTGTGACAACGGAACACCGAGCTCTGCTATAAACTTAACTCCCAACAACTGCCCTGATTTAATCAACTCATCCAGTAAATCTGCTCTCACACGGACAATTTTTGAGCTATAGATATAATTGAGGATCTCCGCAAAGATCTCTGCTCGTATAAAGCTCAGTTCTACCACTTGCCCGGCAACTGAGAAGAGCTGGTGGAAGTAAGTGCTGGAAGCTGACAGAACATTCCTGTGGGCCCGGAATTTTCGGTCTTCCACAATGACAGTAACATCACAGAAGAGTCCATGGCCACGCTGCTCATTTAAGGAGTTCAGCAGATTGCCAGAGTACTGAATGTCTGTAGCAGAAATCAATTTTCTGCTCTCCATGCCTGCAAAAGGGAAGGAGAATATTAGGAAAAGAGACAAAAGTACTTTATCACTGAGAATGGAAGTAACAGTATCCCCCCCCCCATTTTTCAAGTTCTGAGGCTTGGCAGCATTTTTTTGTTTTCCTCTTTTTTTTTTTTTGCCTCCAGGCTTATTGCTGGGGCTCAGTGCCTGCACCGTGAATCCACTGCTCCTGGAGGCCCTTTTCCCCCTTTTGTTGTCCTTGTTGTGGTTAATATTATTATCATCGATGTCATTCATTGTTGGATAGGACAGAGAGAAATGGACAGAGGAGGGGAAGACAGAGAGGGGGAGAGAAAGATAGACACCTGCAGACCTGCTTCACTTCTCGTGAAGTGATTCCCCTGCAAGTGGTGAGCCGGGGGCTCGAACCGGGATCCTTAAGCCAGTCTTGCGCTTTGCCTCACGTGCCCTTAACCCGCTGCGCTACCACCTGACCCCGTTTTCCTCTTATATATACTGCTCATGAAAGCTGATTTTTGAACTATGTGTCAAATCTCAAAACTTCCTCTGAGAAGCAGCAAGTTAAGTTCCTAATTGACGTTGTTTGGATGTCAACAATAATCTCTTCCTCTGAGTCTCAATGACACACCACACCCCAAAGCAACTCTTACAAGATTAGAATTAGGGGCCGGGTGGTGGTGCACCCCATAGAGCATACACATTGCTGTACTCAAGGACCCGGCTTCCAGTCTCCAGTCCTACGTGCAGTGGGGAAGCTTCACAATCACAGTCGGTGGAATAGTACTGCAGGTTCCCTTTCTCTCTCCCCTTCTCTTCCCCTCAATTTCTGTTTCTATCAAAGAAAAAAAGAAGGGAAAAATATAGCCAACAGAAGTATGGGATTGATCCTGTAGGCACAGAGTTCCAGAGACAACCCTGGTGACCAAAAAAAAAAAAAAAAAGGTTAAAATAAATCTTTTGAGTGCCAATTTTGACTTTTTTCCCCCCAAGGAAGTTAATTTTTGTAGTCTTAAAACTTTTTAAGGAAAAAATCTTCACCATGAATACATATTAAGTTATTTTACTAGTAAATGAATGATTCACATGTCAGAAAAACTTTGTATATAATGCTGAGTCTAAAATAGATATTCTCTATAAGATCTAACTTTTCCCCTAAAAAGCATATTTCAAACCTAATCCTTGAAGTCCACAACAGAATCAGCACTTAGAAATATGGACAATTATTGGCCTTAAACTTGCTATTATTTTCCTTTTCTTACCTAGGGATGCCTCACTTAAATGACAAAACATCTTTCTGATCCTCTTTCTTCAGCCCCTTGCCCCCCTGCCCCTCATCTATCTATCTATCTATCTATCTCTTTCTCTCTCTCTCTCTCTCTCTCTCTCTCTCGGGAGAAAGTTAAACAGAGTGCCAAGTGAAGCAAAGAAAGGCTTTCTTGGAAAAAAAAAAAAAAGCAAAGGTAAGCTGACCATTTCTTAATGTTCCTTTGTACAGACCCATGAACCATTTCATTGTGTTGGCAAAGAATGCTGTGTGTTGGCATGAGAAGTTTTTTCTTTTCTTTTCTCACACCAAACAAATTGGTAAAAAGGAAAACAGAAACTCATTGGAACAGAGCAGACATTCCTTTAGAAAAAAAAGGGGGGGGAGCACACGGGCTGTCAGTAAATAGTACTGCTGAGAACCACCCCCAAAACACCGTTTCCACTTCACTGAGTATGTTCCCTGTCCTAACAGGGCTGAGCTGAAAGAAACCCCTGATAGAAACCTACACCTACCAAATAACAACTGGCCAGCACTCCTTGTCACTACCCAGTCTTCTTGCTAATATTCTTTCCCTTTCAGACAAGTTCCCCCAAATAGTGTCTCTGTCACAGTGGTTAAGTTATAACGCACGTGGAAGGCAGGGCCTCTGGAGTATTTTCTCAGTTTGGCAGATTTCACTGAAAGACCACAAGGGAGGCCCCAAGTCTATAGATGAGAGGATTGAAACGGTCATCTGATACAAGGTAGAGCTCAGCAACCGCACCATGGAGTCCCAGGTAAGCGTGAAGCCATTCACCAGAAAGGGTGACCTTTGGACAGCTAGCCAGCAAACACAGATTCGGAAATCTGGGTATTTCGACATAAGTCGCTTTTAAGTAGTTAGATAGGTTGTTGGGATAAGCCTCCAGGATTCCCAGCACTCACAAATAGGTCTTCCCAACGTTGGGGGAGGGGGGCTGGAAGAGGGAGAATGCGTTAGGCCAGCCGCTTCCAGAAAGACACTGGGAAGTGGTTTTGTTTTGTTTGGGTTTCCTCCTCCCCCGGGAAGGTGCCAGGGAAAGAAGTGGCAGGATTGTGGACCTGCCTTCCCACCCACCCGACCCACCCGGACAAACCCCTGACCCCCAAGCCAGGTGCCGGCAGAGAGGGACTGCGGCGCCTCCACCCGCTGCCCGGGAGCCAGACGGACACGCGGCCCCATCTTCCTTCCTCCACCCCCCCCCCCCCCCGCTCCCACTTCTCCCTTTTGCCCCCGGCCGGCTGCGCGTGAGGCTTCGGAGCCCCGACCCACGGCAAAAGGGGTGATGGCGGCGGCTGTTTCTTCGTGGACGTGGGCGGACTGAGATCGACCCCCCCCCCGCGGGGCGGGGGCGGGGGCAGGGGCGGCGGGGCGAGCCCGGGGAAGTGTACAAGGTGGCGGGCGGGCGGGAGACGGTGTGGGGAAGCCGAGCAGGCGGCATTGTTGTGCCCCGGCAAAGGGAGGGTCCCGCAGAGAAGCCCCGAGTCAGGGCGAGGACCTGGAGGGGGCGGGGAGACACATAAAGGCAGGCCGACCGGGCCGGGCTGTGTGCGCCTCGCGCTCCGGGCCTACTCGGGGCAGCGACTGCCTCCCGGGCCCTGACGGCGCGCCGCGGCCCTCCCGACGGTCCCTCCCTTCGCCCGGGGGCCCACACAAAGGAAAGGCCGCCGGCGCCCAGCCTGCGACTCGGCCGCTTCCTGGTTCAAGTGAGGAGAAGGCAACGCAAGCGCGGCCCAGGCGCGGCGGCTGGCAGCTGGCGGCAGGCGGCTGGCGGCCTGCTCCTCGCGATTTCCGGCTCCCGGCTCCCGGCTCCCGGCTCCCGGCTCCCGGCTCCCAGTTCCCGGCTGGCTTGGGCCTTACCTGCTTCCCGGCGCCGCCGCCACCGCCACCGCCGCTCCTCGTCGAGTCTGGCTGAAGGCTGCGAACCCACCGGTGACCACAAGCAGGACTCCGCGGCGAGTCGGCCCCTTCTTTAAGCGTCGCTGCACTCTGGCTCGACGTCGACACGGCTGCCGCCTCCGCCGCTCCAGGTGCTCCAGCTGCCCCAGGCCGCCGACAGAGGGCACCGGGCGTGGGGCGAGGCGCCGAAGTCAAAGGCGCCCTCTCAGCCCGAGCGCACTTCGGCTCTTACCGGAAGTACCCGAGCTCCCGAGCTCCCGAGCTCCTGGCGGCCCCCGCTTCGGCGGCGCCCCATTCTGTCCTCGGCGCTTTCCGCCAACGGGGCGGAGAAAGACTGGGAAGAGCGAGGAACGATCGGCCCTTTCCGGAGGGTGAAAGGGTTGGGGAAAAAAGGGGGGGAAAGGAAAGACAGGGTGAGGTTGTCGCCGGCGGAGGCGTTAGGAGAGAAACTAGCCACTTTCATCTCAATGCAGTCAAAGTGGCTAAGGCACAGAAATGTTTAGGAACTCTATGGAGGCTTGAGCCTGGTTCTTTGCGCATTGTAACTTGTATACTCTTATTGGGTACACTATCACTTGGCACAATATTTTATTTACTTATTTACTTTTTTTTATTGCTACCAGTGTTACCACTGGGGTTCTGTGCCTACATTATGAACCCACCACTCCCTGTAGCCATTTTTTCCTTTCTGTTTTATTTGGTAATACTGGAGCTCCGCTTCCTCAGAGCCCCACCCTACTAGGGAGAGAGAGGAGCAGACTGGGAGTATGGATCGACCAGTCAACGCCCATGTTCAGCGGGGAAGCAATTACAGAAGCCAGACCTTCCACCCTCTGCAACCCACAACGACCCTGGATCCATGCTCCCAGAGAGATAGAGAATGGGAAGGCTATCAGGGGAGGGGATGGGATATGGAGATCGGGTTATGGGAATTGTGCGGAATTGGCCCCTTTTTCTATGGTTTTGTTAATGTCTCCTTTCTTAAATAAAAAAAAAAAAGAAAGAAGTAGGGTGGGGGAGGGAGAGAGGCATTTGCTTCACCTCTAGTGGAGCTTCCCCCCTGCAGGAGGGGAGCTCTGCAGGTGTCTCTCTTTCTCCCTCTGCATAAGCTCTGGCTTATGGTAGTACTAGAGATTGAACCTGGGGCTTTAGAGCCTCGGGTGTGAAAGTCTTTTTGCAGAATCATTAGGCTGCCTTCCTCACCCACAAATAAAATTAGAAATGTCTCCAGTGGGGAAGATAACACAATGGTTATAGAAATGGCCTTCATGCTTGAGGCTCTGAAGGCCCAGATTCAATCCCCTGCACCACCATAAACCAGAACTGAGCGGTGCACTGATTAAAGATACAATAAAATCATCTTTCTGCTAGAAAAAATAAGAGAAATAAAGATTGTAAATGACTCAAAATCGAGAACTGTGCATGGAAATTTTGCAGTGAATCTATTTAAACGGCAGTCTAAGGCCAGTGTGTGCATGTGTGTGTGGGGGGGGGGATCACATAATGATTGTGCAAAAATCCTTCCTGCTTGAGGCTCTGGTGTCCAGCTTCAATTCCAGGCACCATAGACCAGAGCTGAGCAGTGGTTCAGAGCCTCTCTCTCTCTGTCTCTGTCTCTGTCTGTCTCTGTCTCTCTCATTAAAAAAGAAAAGGAAATATTAATAATGCCAGACAACAGTATTGATTATGAGTAGGAATTAAACTTCTGGGCTTATAATATGTACAATACAATAATATGTTTGTACATTAAATATATGCCACTTAGTCCCTATTTTGTCCAGTGACATTCCCAGTTTTAATGAAACTTACATTCTAGTGGAAGAAACAGAAAATACACAGGTGGATAGATTTTTCTTTATTATTATCTTTATTTATTAGGGGGAGATAGGAAGAGAGACACACCGGCAGCCCTGCTTCACCGCTTGCAAAGATTTCCCCCTGCAGGTGGGCACCTAGGGCACCTGCAGGGGGAAAACCTAGGTCCTTGCGCATTATACATCACGTGCACTTAACCCGCTGTGCCACCGCCTGGCTCCCTACCACTTGTGCATTATAGTATGTGTACTCAACCAGGTGCGCCACCCCCCGACCCCAATGGATATATTCTCTAGATATTTATAACATAATATAGTAATGAGTGTTGTGGAGAAAAACAGTGTGGGTGGGGGTAGAAAGTATAATGGTTATACAAAGAGACTCTCGTGCCTGAGGCTCTAAAGTCCGAGGTTCAATCCCCTGCACCACCATAAATCAGAGCTAATCAGTGCTCTGGTTCTTCTTCTAGCGTTTGCCCTTCTTCCGTAGCCAGTCAACAGCGTCAGGTTGAGCCTGATGTAAAGTTTCGAGACCTCCTTTGAATCTGGAGAGGTGGCAGTCGTTGACTATGTGGGTCATAGTCTGTCTGTAGCCGCAGGGGCAGTTCGGGTCGTCTCTGGCTCCCCAGCGATGGAGCATAGCGGCGCACCGGCCATGGCCTGTTCAATAGCGATTGAGGAGGGCCCAATCATAACGAGCTAGGTCAAAGCCGGGTTGATGCTTGCAGGGGTCTGTGATGAGGTGTTTGTTCTTTACCTCAGCTGACTGCCAACTCTGTTTCCAAGAGACTGGAACAGAGAAGTTCAGTGTAGGCATAGGGGACCAGATTGGGTGACGAGACATCAAGACAGGGTGGGCGAAGATATCCGCGTATATTGGCAGGTCCGGTTGAGCACAGACATGGGAAATGAACTTAGATGATGCCGCATCTCGACGAATATCTGGCGGGGCGATGTTGCTAAGAACTGGCAGCCATGGAACCGGGGTGGAAAGGATGGTTCCAGAAATTATCCTCATGGAGGAATATAATTTGGAATCGACCAAGTGGACATGGGGGCTACAGAACCATACTGGGGCACAGTATTCTGCAGTGGAATAGCATAATGCCAGAGATGATGATCGTAGTGTGGAAGCGCTCGCGCCCCATGAGGAGCTGGCCAGTCTTGCAATGATGTTATTCCTCGCGCCCACCTTTGCTGCAGTTTTTATGAGATGTTCGTGAAATGACAGAGTGCGATCGAGAGTAACGCTAAGATAGACTGGCTGGGCTTCATGCCGGATTCTCCTATTGCCAAGCTGCACATTAAGCTCACGCGAGGCCGAGGCATGGTGTAGATGGAAAACAGATGATACCGTTTTTGCAGTGCTAGGGATTAGTCGCCATTTTTTACAGTAATCAGATATCAGAGACATGTCTTTCGTGTTTCCTCGAGGATTTCAAACTTTGATGCCTGAGTTGCACAGCAGATGTCATTGGCATAGATGAACTTCCTTGAAGAAGTTTCTGGGAGGTCATTGATGTAAATATTAAATAGCGTAGGAGCCAGAACAGAGCCCTGGGGGAGGCCACTTGAGACAAATCTCCATCTGCTAGACTTGTCACCCAGATGCACCTGGAATCTTCTGTTTTGGAGAAGAAACGATATAGTGTTGGCCACCCATGGAGGCAGGCATCTTGAGATCTTGACTAGGAGACCACGGTGCCAGACCGTGTCATAGGCTGCTGTGAGATCAACAAAGACAGCACCTGTCTTTAACTTCTTCTGGAATCCATTTTAAATGTAAGTTGAGTGCTCTGGTAAAAGAGAGAGACAGAGAGAGATAAGTAGATAGATAGATAGATAGACAGATGATAGATAGATAGATAGATAAACAGACAGACAGACAGACAGACAGACGGGGGAGCAATGTGAAGTGATAGAGAATGGTAAGGGGGCTTTTTCAGGTAGTGTGGTGAAGAGCGGCCTCTGAAAGATGTTATGTGAGTCAAGAACAGGATGAACCAAAAGTGCGAAGCAAGTATCTAGAGATCAGTAGTCTAGGCAGTAGAATATGACTGCGCCCTTTAGCCAAAACCTCCAAGGCACATACCTGTAGCTGACCTACTGGGTTCATTATTCTTTGCAGGGAGGGCGGATACACACTAGAAGGAACAGTGAAGTGTTTCAAAGGATGTTAGAAAGAACAGGCTTTAGCAGTAATTTAGAGAGGGGTCTAAGGAACTCAGAATTGCTCTAAGTTTGATGCAATTGTATGACTGGGCACCTCAACAAATCGTGTCTTTAGGGAGGGCAGATGAGAGCAAGAATAAAACGGAAAGTATTGATAATACAGCAGCAGTCAATTTGGGGGGGGGGCGGGGCAAGAGAGGTGTTTGGTGTTTTCTGAGCAGCACAGTGAATGACCTTGCATTTTCTTGGCTTCGATACAATCACAAAGTGATCTTGTTTTGTCTCACACTGTCAGTCACCCAGTGATCTTGTTTGTGTTCTGAGTTTATATCCAATAGGAGAATACAGCCTGATGTCACACCAACTGCCAGATATCAGGGGTAGCAGGAAGCAGACCAAAAATCCTTAGAATATGAGAAATACATCTCGGAGATGAGAGGAGTAAGTATTGATACAATAGTGGCCATCTCCTCACCTCTAATGAATGGTACAGTCATTTTATAGTGCATTATTATTGGATGGAACATACTTACACACACACAACATTATTCATCTCTTATCTGAAACTTAATTTAAGTGGGCCTATGTGATCTTTTTTTCATTTAGGTAAATCTGAGCAGATTAAAAAAAAACATGCTATCAGCTGCAGAAGAAATACTTTGTGCTTGTCCTTCCAGTCTCACTCAGACTGTTCTTTCATTGGAGTATAAACTCAGAATACCTTATAGCATTCGATGTGAAACACTCTTGTATCTCATACCTTATGCACTTCCACACATCTATCTGTTCCTACATGGTGTACACATGTATGTATGAGACACAGCAACAAGCATCGAATATTATACACTATGCCACACACAGTGCTCCTGAAAACACAAGCACAAGTGAGTAGCCTGTGTGGTTTCTGTGGCCACTCTGCGAAATGTGTCCTGTGGTCGGTCATCCGTCCCTTCCAGAAGGTCAAGTACAAGGCTAAGAAAGACCAAGTTACACGTGTGCCCAGGGAAGGCCTCCGGCGGAACCTGAGAGAGGCGCGGAGCCTATAGCAGAGACGGCGGGTTTACAGCGATGCACACGCTCCCCCCGCCCACGTGAGTCGGCTGGAGGCCACGAGGGCCCAGGGAGGGGTTTTGCTGACGTACCCGAAAAGGTCTCGGCTTTGCTAGCTTGCGCAGCCGCGCAAGCTTGGGAGCCGCGGCTACAGAGACCATCCCGGGATTTGAGGGCTCCCTATGTCCGCGGAAACAAAGGCACCAGTACCGCTCTCCCGGGCGGGCCGGAGGCGGAGCCCCCGGGTTGGGGGGGCGGGGGGGCTGGGCGTCGCTAGCCCGCTGGTGGAAGGGGCTGCAACTGAGCAAGGGGGGGGTCCGCTGGCGCACGCGCTCTGCCCAAGAGCCCGAGTGGCCACAGCGCCTGCGCTCCCAGCTGGTCCTGCTCACCCCGCCGGGGTGAGAGCTGCTTGGTGCTGCTGCCCACCTAGGATTCTCTACCGCCTCTTAAGGCCTTTAGCTCCTGTGGCTCATGCCCCGGGTGTGTGTGTGTGTGAGGGGGCTGGGAGGCGGCGACATGGAGAGAAGAGGAGACCCGAGCCCACACCCACCTTTGCTTGCTTGCTTGCTTTTGCATGCTTGCATTATTTATTTGTTTGTTTATTATAGAGATAAATTGAGAATGCAGGGGAGAGACAGACACCTGCAGCCCTGCTTCACTGCATATGAAGCTCCCCCCCACCGCCCGCCGAGAGGGGCCGGGTGCTCGAACCCAGGTCCTTTGAGCACTGCAACATGTACGCTCAGATGCACCACAGCCCAGCCGCTATCTACCACGTCTGGTCTTGTGATGGATGTGCTTCAGGGTCACCTCTTGTTTTTAGATTTTATTTATTTATTTACTAATGAGAAAACTAGGAGTAAGAGAAAGAACCAGGCATCACTTTGGCACATGTGCTGCCCAGGATTGAACTCAGGGCCTCACGCTTGAGAGTCCAGTACTTTATCCATTGCACCACCTCCCGGACCTCAGTTTGTTTTTTTCTGGGTTGTGTTATTGTTCCTGAGCAGGTTTCTATTTCCCATAGAGAAGCCCAATTTCATCCATGGTAGAATGCATAGTACCTGGCACGGGATTAGGAGCTCAGCTACTGTGTGCAGAGTGAATGTGTAAGGTCTGTTGGCCATGATATTAGGGTGTGTGAGTGGATACTCTTGCAGGGAACTGGAAAGGGTTACGACAAAAGGCTGAAGTTCGGGTTGACATCCTAGGCCTGGTGTCTCTAGACACCATCTGAAGTGAAACATGTCGAAGAGGCACTGGTTGTATTGATTCGGTTGAGGTGAGAAGATGCAGTATCAAATGGTATGGATCAAGAGAGCATGAAGGAACATGAACAAAGCCTCAGAAGTTCCAGGACTGGGAGAAATGTGGGTTTTATAGAGAATGGGGAAGGTTCCTGCTGTCTTAGAGTTTAAGAAAGCAGTAAGTTATATATTTTGCCCTAATTTATGGATACATGTGAACATATGCCCTATCACATGGGACCTGGTCTATATCTAGGTTTGGGGACTTTGTTGGGAAGTGAACCACCCGAAATGGAATTAGAGAATACTATGAAAGGAAAGGTCTCACCTGAGTAATGAGGCTGAAGGGTTGACATTCCATGCCTGACTTCTCTGTACACAGTCTAAAGTGAAGCATGCCGAGGTGGTGCGCGTTTCATTGATTAGGCTGGGATCAGGATATCATTTGGTATGGATTGAGAGAAGCATAAAGGAAAGTGAGCCCCACCCTAGAGGTTCCAGGATGGGAAAATATGGGCTTCATAGAGGAAGCGGGAGGTTCCTGCCGTCTTAGGGTTTAAGAAGGCAATAGATAGTTATTGCTATAATCAAATTATTTGGCAATTGGGTTAACTTTGAAAATCCCATTGTTAGGATTTGCTGTATCATACACAACCTCACCATAATTTATGTCCTTTGACATTATTTATATATAGCTGTGTCTTATAAAGTAACACCACCGGTTGCTTCTGTTCTCCCTGGTCTAAGCTTTTAGGAGAGTCAGTATTTCAAAAAGGCAATAGTTATTGTTATAACCAAGCTATTTGGGAATTTGTTTTACTTTGAACAGCCCATGGTTAGGATTCACTGTACCATACAAGACTTTACCATGATTTATGTCATTTAATGCTATTTACAAGTAACTGTATCCTATATACTGACAGGACCAGTTACTTCTGGTCTCCCTGGTTTATGATTATAGGTGATTTAATATTTCATCAAAAGTCATTATTAAAAATGTATTAATAATTTAAACCCACTGTTAAAATTCAATTGGTTACCAATTTAAAACCTTAAGTGCTTAGATTGAAGGAATATCTACTCAGAACTGGGGTCTATGCATCAAAATACATTCCATCTATTTTTCCTCTCTCATATTGATTAAATAATGATTTGTAAAACTATAAATTAATAGGAGTGTATATTAACATCATTCCTGCCACCAGAGGGCTGTGTCCCTACCCCATGCCCCTACAGTGGAGCTGAATATCTACCCTCTCTTTCCCCTCAGAGTTTTTTTTTTTTTTTACTTTGGTGCAATATTCCAAACTCAGATTCTGCTTTGAGTTTCTCTTTCTGTTCTTCGTTCTTAACTTCTGTTTATACATGGGATCATCCCATATTTTTCTCTTTCAGACTTATCTCACTTAACATAATTCCTTCTGGCTCCATCCATGATAGGTCAGAGAAGGTGGGCTCATTATTCTTAACAACTGAGTAGAAGTCTTTCTCAGCCATTCATTTGTTATTGAGCACCTGGGTTGCATCCAGATTTTGACTATTACAAATTGTGCTGCTATGAACATAGTTGTACACATATCTTTTTGGATGGGTATGATTAGGTCCTTAGGTTATATCCCTAGGAGAGGAATTACTGGACCATAAGGAAGGCCCATTTCTAACCTTGTGAGGGTTCTCCAGACTGTTCTCCACAGGGACTGGACCAATTTACATTCCCACCAGCAGTGCGGGAGGGATCCATTGTCCCCACAACATCTCTAGCATGTGTTGTTGCTGTCATTTCTGATATATGACATTCTCACAGGGGTGAGGTGGTATCTCACTGTTGTCTTTATTTGCATTTCTCTGACAGTCAGTGACCTGGAACAATTTTTCATATGTATGTTGGCCTTTTGTATCTCTTCTGTAGTGAATATTCTTTCTGTTCATATCCTCTGCCCACTTTTGACTTGGGGCATTTGCATTTTTTGTTGCCAAGTTTGGTGAGCTCTTTATATATTTTGGTTACTAGCCTCTTGTCTGATGCATGCATGAAAAAAAAAATCTTCTCCCAAAACTTGGCCAGATGGGCGTAGAAGCAAGGTGCTAAACTGAGGCTACCTGGAAAACATTCTGAAGTGGTCTCCATCTTGTCCTTCAGGGATGAGTAGAAAAAAAGAAGAAGAAGAAAAGAAAAAAGAGGATGAGGTCAGCTTCACTGTGATGATGGTGAATTTTGGAGTAGAAAATAGCTTCAGAAACAGTTATAAGGGGTTGGGTGAAAAAAAAAGGGGGGTTGGGTGGTAGCACACATGTTACCATCTGCAAAGACCCAGGTTCAAAACCCTGGCTCCCAACTGCAGGAAGGATGCTTCACGATCGGTGGAGCAGTGCTACAGGTGGCTCGCCTCTCCCCTACACCATATACAGACATATGAAAAAAAATTTAAGGGGAAGGGCAGGCAGTGGCACACCTGATTAAGCACACATAGTACTAAGTGCAAGGACCCACACAAGGATACAGGTTCAACCCTCCAGCTCCCCACCTGCAAGAGGAGTTGCTTCACAAGTGGTGAAGCAGGTCTGCAGGTGTCTTTTTTTCTCCTTCTCTACCTCTCCCTCCTCTCTCAATTTCTCTTTGTCTTATCCAATAAAATGGAATAAATAGATGCCAGGAGCAGTGGATTCATAGTGCTGGCACTGAGCCCCAGTGATAACCCTGGAGGCAAAAATAAATAAATATAAAGCAAAAAGGGGTGCTGTCCTATACATGCACTGAGCCCCAGTGATAACCCTGGTAGCACAAAGATGAGGGGATAAGTCTCATTATTGAAGTGTAAGTATTCTCATCTAATGTTTATTGAAAGTGTCAGGAACCACAATTGAGTACCTTGAATGTGTTAAAGATGACAGTTTAAAAACATTACTGGTGGTCCAGGAGGTGGTGCAGAGGATAAACCAATCAACTCTCAAAGATGATGTCCCCACTAGCGAAAGAGAGAGGCAGGCTGGGAGTATGGATCAACCTGTCAAGGCCCACGTTCAGCGGGGAAGCAATTACAGAAGCCAGGCTTTCCACCTTCTGCATCCTACAATGGCCTTGGATCCACACTCCCAGAGGGGTAAAGAATAGGAAAGCTATCGGGGGAGGGGAGGGGATATGGAGTTCTGGTGGTGGGAATTGTGTGGAGCTGTGCCCCTCTTATTCTATGGTTTTGTCAATGTTTCCTTTTTATAAATAAAATAAAATAAATATGATGTCCAGAGTTCAAACCCTGGCAGCACAAGTACCAGAGTGATGTCTGATTCTTTCTCTCTCCTATCTTTCTCATAAACACATAAATAAATAAAATCTTTACAAAAGCATTACTGGCATTGAGTGGTAGAGTTGATGTTATGGCAATTGAGAGGTGTCTTGATTTTTCTTCTCCTTCTCCTTCTCCTTCCAGAATAGCAGACGGGGCAGGGGGCAGTGGCACAACTGGTAGAGCACAGATGCTACCATGTGCAAAGGCCTGAGTTCAAGCCCCCAGGCCCCACCTGCAGCAGGAGGAAGCTTCACAAGCAGTTAAGAAGGGCTGCAGGTGCCTCTATCTCTCTCTCTCTCTCTACCTACCCCTGCCCTTTCAGTTTGTCTCTTTCCGAGAATTTAAAACAATAATCATAAATAAAATATTTAAGAAAACATTAAAAAAGCAATAGAAGGGGTCTTGGTTCTGGCCCACCCTGACGAGTGCACACAATACCATGAACAAGGACGGGGGAGCTAGTCCCTGCTTCCCACCTGCAAGGGGGACACTTCAGGAGCAGTGAAGCAGGTCTGCAGGTATTTTTTTCTCTCTCCCTCGCTGCCTCCCTCTCCCCTCTCAATTTCTCTCTGTTCTATCAAATAAAATGGGGGGGTGTCTGCCGGGAGCTGTGGATTTGTAGTGCCAGCACCAAGCCCCAATGATAACACTGGTGGCAATAAAATAAAGAAAAAGAAAAAAATAGGTTTCATTATATTCCCGGGGAATAATAAAACTTACTGATGAGGCAGAGATTCCCAGAGTTGGAAACCCTAAACTATGTGGTGCCATTATTAGTGTTCATTTTTCTTTGACCATGTGCTTTGCAAGTGCCTTACCTTAAACTGCCAGGGGCGCCCCCTGCCGGGAACACCCTAAGCAGCAGCCTACAGGGCGGCAAGCAGAAGTGAGTTCCCACCAGGATGTCTCTAGCAGCCCTTGCTATCAACAGTCTCCACTGCCTCCCCGCACCCGTATACACCTGCACACAGCCCTCAGACAAGACCCTGTGGGGTGGGCCAGAGAAACAGCTCATGGATAATGGGCTGCTTTGCCAGGTACGTGACCCAGGTTGGAGCCTGGCACCTACCACACTGAAGAAAGCTTGGGTGCTGTCGTCTCTTTTATTCCCTCCCCCCCCCCCGCCTCTGTAAAAAAGAGAGAGGGAGTCAGGCGATAGCGCAGCAGGTTAAGCGCACATGGCACCAAGCTCAAGGACTGGCTTAAGTATCCCGGTTCGAGCCCTGGCTCCCCATCTGCAGGGGAGTTGCTTCACAGGCATTGAAGCAGATTTGCAGGTGTCTATCTTTCTCTCCCCCTCTCTGTCTTCCCCTCCTCTCTCAGTTTCTCTCTGTCCTATCCAACAACATCAGTAACTACAAGAATAAAGCAACAAGGGCAACAAAAGGGAATAAAAAATATTTTAAAGAGAGAGAGAGAGAGACCCTTTGAGGCTTACCAAATCCTTCACTTTGGGCTTGAATGAACCATTCTGGTCTTAGCCTGGGAAGCCCCAAACATGCCACTCACAGCCGCTATTTAAGGTGTGTGTCCCAGGCCCCCATCTCTCCACAACCTGCCTTGATCTTCCCATGCAGCCCCTTGAGGCTTGCTGTGTGTTTCTGCGGGCTCAGGGAGTCAGAAGCAGCTCTTATTTCAGTTCCTCTTGTGGTCTGTGGGTGACCTCTGGCTCACCATCCTGCACCATGCATTCCAGCTTAAGCATGTCAAAAGCACTGGACAAGCCACTTCACCTCACTAAGCTTCATTTCTTCACCCATAAACAAGGAATAGAAACAGTGCTGGTCGTTTTGGGGGCTGTTGTAACGGTTTGTTTCCTGGAACATAAAGAGCCTATGTTATCTATAGAGACTGTGTGTAGGGGCAGCTGGGGGAGTAGCTCAGCTGGTAGAAAGCCTAACTTCCATGCCAAAGATTCCCAGTTCAGTCCCTGGTACAGCATTCCCTCCCTCCCCTTCTCTCTGCCTCCTGTGACTCTCTTTCTTTCCCATATATAAGAAGAAAACTATTTTAAAAGGTTCTGTGGGGGGGGGGGAACAGAAACTTTAAGAACAGTTTTGAGGGGCCAGGTGGTAGCACACCTAGCTGAGTGCACATGTTACAGTACACAAGAACCTAGGTCCCAGTCCCCACCTGCAGGGGGAAAGCTTTACGAGTAATGAAGCAGAGCTGCAGGTGTCTCTCTGTCTCTTTCCTTCTCTATCTCCCGCTACTCTCTCGATTTCTGGCTATCTCTCTATCCAATAAATAAAGATAACTTTAAAAGAGAACAGTTTTGAGTTACATTGGATGTGTTTTCAGAAAGGTTAGTAAAAAAGACAGACAATTTTTCACTTAGAATTCGCATGAGGATAAAGTGATGACATTTTTTTTGGGGGGAGGGGATGATGACACTTGTTTCCCCAAATTTTTAAAAAATATTTAATTTATTTATTTTTAGTGAAAGTGGGATACAGAGAGAAAGATACAGAGAGAGCGACCAGAGCACCATTCAGCTCTGGCTTATGATGGTGCTGGGGACTGAACCTGGGACTTTGGAGCTTCAGGCTTGAAAGTCTTTTGCTGAACCATTATGCTGTCTCCTGAGTCCTCCCCAACATTTTAAAAAGTTCATCATGCATTATCTCAACAAAGAACTGAAGAGAGAGCATGATTTTCAGTAACCTTAAATTTTATTGAGAACATTCACATGTTAGGACATGAGAGAAAGAGAGAGGAGACGGAGAGAGATAGAGAGAAACAGACTTCTTACTTCTTGATGACCTAGACAGAAAACAGAGCCACGCCCACAGATCTACCTCTTAACACCCAAGCCCCACCTCCACCTTTCCAAACCACACCTGTCACCACTTCCATTTTCTGGGCGGTACCCTCTAGGTACTTCCTGTCCCTCAACCTTTCCCCCTCTAGGAGTATGGACCCAAAATTCTTTTTTAAAAAAAATATTTATTTATTCCTTTTTGTTGCCCTTGTTGTTATATTATTATAGTTATTATTGTTGTTGATGATGATGCCGTTGTTGGATAGGACAGCGAGAAATGGAGAGAGGAGGGGAAGACAGAGAGAGGAAGAGAAAGATAGACACCTGCAGACCTGCTTCACCACTTGGGAAGTGACTCTCCTGCAGGTGGGGAGCCAGGGGGCTCGAACTGGGATCCTTGTGCCAGTCGTTGCGCTTGGCACCATGTGCGCTTAACCTGCTGCGCTACCACGGACTCCCAGACCCAAAATTCTTTGTGAGATGTTGGAGGACAGACTTTTGCTTCCTGTTGACATGTAGGCAGTTGCCTGGTCGACCCATACTCCTAGACAGACCTGTTCCGTCCCTGATATTTTCTCTATAAGGGTAGGGCTCTGGAGAGATGAGGTTTCTGGACAATTCACCATGTGAAGTTTCTGTAGTCTGCCCTCTATCCAATAAGGTTAAACTTCTTCCCAGTTGTTAAGGCCTTGAAGGCTAATTGTTAAACAGTAACTGAACAACCATCACATATTTTGTTGGACTAAAGTCTAAGCTAGTGTATTTATGGAGTAGAGTTAACACAAGTTTTAGAGGAGTCTGAGTTAAGCTCAAAGTTTTTTTTTTTTTTTTTTTTAGTGTTAGCTTGCTAGTTACAATAAGGGTATTTTAGGTGTTAAAATATTGAACAAAATTCTTGCCAACTGGATATAACAGTATATTAAAAAGATTGTTCATTGCAACCAAGTGGGGTTTTATCCCAGGGATGCAAGCTTGGCTTAATATATGTACACAAATCTATGTGATCTACCCTATCAACAAAGGCAAGACCAAAAACCAGATGATTATATCAATAGGTACAGAGAAACTCTTTGACAAAAATCTAACATCTCTTCATGAGTAAAATGCTACAAAAAGTGGGAATAGATGGAAAACTCTTTAAGATTGTGGAGTCTATATGTTTTAAATGGATCAAGGACTTGAATGTTAGACCAGAGACTATCAAATACTTAAAGTAAAATATTGGCAGAAGTCTTTTCCGTATAAGTTTTAAAGGCATCTTCAATGATGCAAATCTAATTGCAAAGAAGACTAAAACAAAAATATACCAATGGATCAATACTCAAGACACTGACAGGGTAAAATGATTACCATCTCTTAAGTAGTATGATTTTAAAACAGTTAAACAATTTAAACACAATATTAGAACTTAATTTACTGTTAGAATTTTAGCAATCTACTTACTATAAACTTACCACAAGTTTAATTTATTTACTCATTTACACTCTTTTCATTCAGCTGTATTTTATCTTTCATGTACTTAACATTCTTTTACTCTTAGCCAGAAAGTATTTTTTAAATATTTATTTATTTATTCCCTTCTGTTGCCCTTGTTTTTTATTGTTGTAGTTATTATTGTTGTCGTCGTTATTGGATAGGACAGAGAGAAATGGAGAGAGGAGGGGAAGACAGAGAGGGGAGAGAAAGATAGACACCTGCAGACCTGCTTCACCGCCTGTGAAGCGACTCCCCTGCAGGTGGGGAGCCAGGGGCTCAAACCGGGATCCTTACTCCTGTCATTGCGCTTCGGGCCACGTGTGCTTAACCCGCTTTGCGCCACGTGTGCTTAACCCGTTGCACTACCACCTGACTCCCATCCGGAAAGTATTCTATACTTTCTTCAGAACACCCATGGAGTCACTATGACTAAGTCAGAGCAGATGTAGCAGACAGTATTAAATTTTACCACTGATTTAACATTGATTTACAAAAGTGTAAGACAACACGGTTCCCACCACCAGAGCTCTGGATCCCCAATCCCTCCATTGGAAGCTACAGCAGTTCTCGCAAGGTTGCAGATATGGGTTAACTATTATTTCTACAACTATATATATATATTTGGCCCTTTTTTAAGGTCCCATCTTCCATTCCAAGTCATACCTACACCTATTACTACATCCTATTATCCCTCCCCTTTTTTTTCCTCTCTCTCCAGGTCCTGGTGGAGTTGGAGTTCAGACCCTCTGGTCATCTTCCCCTATCATTTCTCCCCCACTGGGAGTATGGATCAAAATTATTTGTGGGGTGCAGAAGGTTGGAGTTCTAGATTCTGTAATTTCTTCTCCACTGGACATGGGCATTGGCAGGTTGATCCATACCCCCCCATCCTGTTTCTGTCTTTCCCTAATGGGGTAGGGCTCTGAGGCTGACGCTGTGAGGTTCCAGAACATATTGGTGAGGACATCTGCCCAGGGAGTAATTACTTTCTTTCAGGCCTGAGATGCTTTAGATCTCAGGGTCCTGGCATCTGGCTAAGGTTTCCCTACTTGTGTATAAGCCATAACTACGTCTCTGTCTGTCTCGCTCTGTCTCTGTCTCTCTCCCCCTTCCTCCCTCCCTCTCTCCCTATCTTCCCCTTTCCCTCTCAATATCTAGCCTATTAAATAAAAGAAAGAAAGAAAAAAGGCATTAGGAGCAGTGTATTTGTCATACAGGCACGGAGCCCTAGCGATAGCCCTTGTGGCAAGAACAAAGAAAAAGGAGAAAGTTTGCCTTTGTGTGTGTAGAAGAGCAAGACTCTCCCGAGAGTAGAGATGAAACCAGGTTGCAGCAGGAAGTGACATAATGAGCACCTGCCTACTCACCTTATTAGCTTGGGAGGAATTCCCTCCCAGGGCTTCTGGGTTCGCTGAGCTCTGAACACAGTATTCCCACTGCCTGGGCATAATCTGGAACTCCCCCCCCCCCCGCTTTTTCCTCCAGGGTTATCATTGGAGCTTGGTGCTGGCACTATGAATCCACTGCTCCTGGTGGCCTCTTTTTTTTTCCATTTTATTGGATAGGACAGAGAAATTGAGAAAGGAGGGGGAGACAGAAAGAGGGGGAGAGAGAAAACTAGACACCTGCAGACCTGCTTCACCGCTTGTGAAGTGTCCCCCCCCCCCCGCAGGTGGGGAGTGGGGGTTCAAACCTGGATCCCTGTGCAGGTCCTTGCACTTAGTACTATGTGCGCTCACTCAACTGGGTGTGCCACTGCCTAGCCCCCTGAAACTGCCCCTTTGAGAAAGGGCTGTTTGAGAAAGGAGACCCTGGGAGCTGGGGCAGGGGAGGCAGGGAGCAGGTGAAGGTGTCCCACTCAGGGGCACGTCGAGGCAAACAAGGGTTAACTTTTTAAAAAATATATTTATTTATTCCCTCTTCTTGCCCTTGTTTCATTGTTGTAGTTATTGATGTCATCGCTGTTGGATAGGACAGAGAGAAATGGAGAGAGGAGGGGAAGACAGAGGGGGAAAGAAAGATAGACCTCTGCAGACCGGCTTCACTGCCTGTGAAGTGACTCCCCTGCAGGTGGGTAGGATTAACTTTTAAAGAGAAAAACAAGGGCTAACTTCTTAGTTAAAGAAAAATGCAGGTGGTGGCAACCTTCCGCCTGCTCTCAGCATCAACAGGGCTTTCTACTGCTGTTATCAAAGTGGCCTTGGTCAGCAGCCTTAGACTCTGCTACTTCCACCCGAGTCTACTGATAAGCCAAACAAGTTGTACTCTCTGTATACACAACATAAATAGTCACGTGTGAAGCTTTTTGTTATGAGTTATTATTTTTAATCTTTCTTTTTAAATTTTATTTTATTTTATTTTATTTATTATTGGATAGAGAATGAGAAATTGTGAGAGGATGGGGGAGATAGAGAGGGAGAGAGACACCATTTGTAAAGCTTTCCCCCTGCAGGTGGGGACCAAAGGCTTGAACCCAGGTCCTTGCGCACTGTAGTGTGTGTGCTTAACCCGGTGCACCACCACCTGGCTCTCTGCTCTGAGTTATTTTGGGAAAGTTGAGAACTGTATAAAAGGGCCAGCTATGGTGCTTGGGACACAGTCTTTTGTGGACAAAGTTCCAGCTGGGTCTGCCGGCATAATAAATACTGCTTCAGTGTGTCCCATCTCTCTGCCAGAGAATCTGATAAGAATGTAGCAGGAATTCCAGCCTCAGCAGTGTGGCTCTGTACAAGAAGTAGGGAGAGGGAGAGAGAGGGACAGGAGAGATGTCCGCAGCCCTGCCCCACTACTCCTGAAATTTCCCCCTGCAGGTGGGAACTGAGGGCTTGAACCTGGGTCCTCACTCGTGATAATGTGTGCAATCTACTAGGTGAACCACCACTCGGGGCTGAGCCTGAGTTTACTTTATGCAGTGTCCCAAATGAACCTTGTGTGTGCAGGTGCCACACGCATGAGACTGTGAAGCACAGCCTCCCCAGCCCAGTCTTCTAGTCTTCATTTTATTTTTAAAACATTTTTTAATATTTATTTATTTTCCCTTTTGTTGCCCTTGGTGTTTTATTGTTGTTGTAGTTATTATTGTTGTTGTTGACGTCATCGTTGTTGGATAGGACAGAGAGAAATAGAGAGAGGAGGGGAAGACAGAGAGGGGGAGAGAAAGATAAACACCTGCAGATCTGCTTCACCGCCTGTGAAGCGACTCCCCTGCAGGTGGGGAGCCGGGGTCTCGAATCAGGATCCTTAAGCCAGTCCTTGCGCTTTGCCACCTGCGCTTAACCCGCTTGTTTATTTATGTATTTATATTTTTGTTGCCTCCAGAGTTATTGCTGGGGCTCGGTGCCCGCACTACAAATCTACTGCTCTTGGAGGCCAATTTTTCCATTTTGTTGCTCTTGTCATTGTTATAGTTGTTTTTGTTGCCATATAGGGCAGAGAGAAAATGGAGAGAGGAGAGGAAGACAGAGAGGAGGAGAGAAAGATAGACACCTGCAGACCTGCCTCGCCACTTGTGAAGCAACTTCCCTGCAGGTGGGAAGCCGGGGGATCGAACCAGAATCCTTACGCTGGTCCTTATGCTTCATGCATGTGTACTTAACCCGCTGCGCTACCGCCTGCCCCCTTTTATTTTATGTATTTTATTTTATTTTATTTTATTTTTACCTCCAGGGTTATTGCTGTATCGCTGGACCTCGGTGCCAGCACTATGAAATCACCACTCATGGTAGCCATTTTTTCCTTTTTTCCCCCTCCTATTTATTAGAACAGATAGAAATTGAGAGGGAAGGGGTACACAGAGAGGCAGAGAGACAGAGAAACACCTGCAGTACTTATTCACCGCTCGTGAAGCTTTCCCCCTCCAGGTGAGGACTGGAGGCTCGAACCTGGGACCTTGTGCATTGCAACATGTGCACTCCACCAGGTGCGCCACCACCCTGCCCCCATATTTGAATTTTTTAAAAAGAATTTTTTTGCCTCCATGGTCATCGCTGGGACTTAGTGCCTACACTATGAATCCACTGCTCCTGGGGGCCATTTTTCCCATTTTGTTGCCCTTGTTGTTGCCCTTGTGGCTGCCCTTGTTGTTATTGTTGCCACTGCTGTTGTTGTTGGATAGATCAGAGAGAAATTGAGAGAGGTGGAGAAGACAGAGAGGGGGAGAGAAAGACACCTGCAGACCTGCTTCACCGCTTGTGAAGCCAGGGGTCTCCAGCCCAGATCTTTGCGCATCGCGCCATGTGAGCTCAACCTGCTGCACCACCGCCCGGCCCCCAAAGAATTCTTTTCAAATTATTTTATTTATTTTGTATTTTCTTTCTTTTAAAACTTTTTTATTATCTTTATTTTTATTTATTGGAAAGAGACTACCAGAAATCAAGAGGGAATAGGATGATAGGGAGAGTGACAGACACCTGCAGCACTGCTTCATCGCTCACGAAGCTTTTCTCCTGCAGGTGGGTCCTTGTGCACTGCAGTGTATGCGCTTAACCAGGTGCACCACCACCCGGCCCCCTGTATTTTGTCTTTTCATCTACAGATGAAAGCATATTATAAGTTGGAAAAAATGACCTGGAGAATCTCAGAATTTTGAGATGATAGATGATGGCCCCTTGTTATGTGACCCATTCACTGTTAGGGAGAAATTCACTTACTCAAAGACTTGTCAGGAACCATACCATGCACTAGGAGCCTGGGAATGAAAGCCATACTAGGTATGAGACGCTATCAAGAATTATTATTTTATTTGGTGCCATAATGATGTTTTTTTCTGTTATCATGAAAAAGGTGAAATATAGATATTGTGTCCCTTGTTTACCTTATCGAGGTATAGTTCACATACTGTACTAATTTCAGCTAAGCAATAATTCATTCCGTAGTGGCATCTATTGAAAATCGATCACTACAATAAATCTAGCGCGGCCAGGCAGTGGAGCATCCAGTTAAGCTCACGAACTTGCGCAAGGATTGTTCGAACCCCTGGCTCCCCACCTGCACCGGGTGTGTGTGTGTGTGTGTGTGTGTGTGTGTGTGTGTGTGTGTGTGTGTGTGTGATGCTTCACAAGTTTTGAAGCCGGTCTGCAGGTGTTTATCTTTCTCTTTCCCTTTTTATCTCCTCCTCCTCTCTATTTCTCTCTGTCCTATCCAGTAACATGGGGAAAACATGGCCACCAGGAGCAGCGGATTAGTAGTGCTGGCACTGAGCCCCAGTGATAACTGGCAAGATGATGATGATGATGATGATGATGATGATGAAGATAACTTCTGTCCCCATACATAGTTAGACAATATTTTTCTCGCGATGGGAACTTTTGAAATGTGCTCTTGAGCAGCTGTCAATGACATTGTGCCAAATTTGTGCTAGGGAGCATATTAATGTTCAGATGACAACTAAGTCCTTTTTTTTTAAATTGGGGTAAAGTCCCAGCAGCGACAAAAGAAAAAAATCCTTATCACAAGAAAGGAATTTTGTAATCATGCTAACCAGACACACTGTGGTGACCATCTCAGATTATGTAGCATCGCTCTGTTGTATAATGTGCTTTAAACCTGGAAGCAACCCAGGTGTCCAACAACAGATGAGTGGCTGAGCAAGTTGTGGTCTATATACACAGTGGAATACTACTCAGCTATAAAAAATGGTGACTTCACCTTCTTCGCCTCATCTTGGATGGAGCTTGAAGGAATCATGCTAAGTGAGATAAGGCAGAAAGAGAAGGATGGATATGGGATGGTCTCACTCATAAACAGAAGTAGAAAAATAAGATCAGAATGGAAAACACAAAGGAGAACTTGGACTGGAGCTGGTGTATTGCACCAAAGTAAAAGACTCTGGGGTGAGTGGGGGGGAGGGTTCAGGTCCTGGAACATGATGGCAGAGGAGGGCCTAATGAGGGTTGTAATGTTATGTGGAAAACTGGGAACTGTTACGCATGTACAAACCATTTTACTGTCGACTGTAAACCATTAATCCCACAATAAAGAACTATATATGGTACTTTAACATGTATTATTTGTTTTGGACAGAGACAGAGATTGAGAGGGTAGAGAGAAAGAGAGAAAGAGAAATTGAGAGAAATTGAGAGACAGGTAGAGAAGGAGAGATAGAAAAAAGACAGAGAGAGACCTGTAACCTTCACCACTTGTGTAGCTATCCCCCCTGCAAGTGGAGACTTGAACCTGGATCCTTGCACATGGCCATATATGCATTCAACCAGGTGCACCCACTGCCTGGCCTACATTCATACTCTTATGTTCACTTTTAAAGGAATCTGTGTAATCAGTGTTCTTGTTTTGGTTTGTTCCTCAGATAAATGGATATCCCTCCCTACATTGTGTTGTATTTACAGTGGAGGAGCCCTATTCAGGGAGTCCTAAGATTCCCAAACAGACATGGTGGGCCTAGACCTCGAATAAATCCCTCTCTCCATTGTTACCGGTCATCTCTATCAGGAACAACAAAACATACCCCTTTGTGGGCCCCCATGGGACCTTGCTCTCAACTTGGATCAACAACGGTAGAGAATGTTCCATCCTCCGAAGGCAGGACAGACAACATACTCTATGCTACACCTGAGGAAGATGGGTCCTGAAATTGGGGCAGCGTGGAACGTTCCTACTCATGACCACAGAATGTGAGCTCAGATCTACAGGGATGCAGAGGTCACATAGGCTCCTAAGCTGAATATGGGCCCCAGATCAGATCAAATCGATGGGGTTTACAGTCAACAATGTTTATATACCTTTCCCATATTTGAGAACTACTCTCTTACCTGATCAAGCTTTCTGATCCTTTTCCCAGCCATGACATCATCTCCCCAGACAGTAACTTGGATCCACCTGCATATCAGATTTTAGGCTCGGGGGGGGGGGGTAATATAGCCACAGGACCTTTGGAAAATAACTAAAATATGCCTACTAGCTATCTACAAAATGGAGACATCCCCTCCCCACATATACTCTTCATCTGCACTATTCCAGCCTTTGCCCCGGCCAGCAGGGTGGTGAGCAGGGGCTAGGAACCCAATAAGACCTGAAATCAAGGAACATGAGACACGAAGAATGACAGCAAGACAAGTTTCTGATCAAGCTGTAAATTTTATTGTGAACACAGGCATTATAAGGCTTTGGGGAAGGAGGGGGGAAGTGCTGGAGGAAGAGGAGGGGGAGCAATCTTCAAAGGGGGAATGTTCCTTGCAACATACAATGGATGAAATCATGTTTGCTACCACAACTATGTGTTGTGTCACTGTTTCTGATAAATGGTCTACCTGAGGGGAAAATGGCCTGCCCAGGGGGAAATGAAACTTGTCTCGAGGGCTTCCATTGTTTCAAAGCTTATCATCTATCAAGCAGAGAAATGGCTCCTGGCATCTCATCCCTTCGTTATAATTTAACTTGAGGCAGGCAGTTGAGGTGAGGAGCAGGGACCTGAACAGCAGGTATAACCAGAGGGGGGAAGTATTGACCCAATTCCTCCCGCGGGGTGGGTGCAGAAACCAACCTTCCCGCATCTTATAAGGCTCTCGGTGTCTTTTTGGGGAGGGGAGGCAGAGCCACAGTTTCCAGGGAAATGATTTTTTTGTTGCTGACACCAACCTCCATGCAAATCAGGTTTGCTTCACGGGGGACTCAGAGGTGGACTACAGGGTCCTCCCCCTGCAGTGCTTTGCCTTGCACCCCTTACTGGTGTCCTTGCCCTGCCAAGGTTGGATGTCTCAGTGCATAATTCTGAGTTTTATGCCATCCGAAAAGGAGGTCAGTCATCCTCAGGTTCAGCCAGGCCTCTATCAGCCAAATCAAGTCTGTGATAATGAATTTGCAAAGGTTTTGATGCCAAGGAGTCAATCTGCCGTTTTATAAAATCGGTAATCTTATTAAAAATAAAGGGTCCTAAGGTAATCATTAACAAAAGACTAATCAAGGGTCCTACAATTGAGGGCAGCCAAGTAAAAAAGGGGGAATTCATCCATGATTGTGTAAAGGAAGGGTCATATCTATTCCTCAAATCTCGACTAAGTGTTTGTAGGTTTCTGACATTTTCTTCTATAACTCCTGATTCATTAATGTAAAAACAACATTCTTCTTGTAAAGCTAGGCAGGTTCCTCCCTTTTCTGCCGTCAAAAGGTCAAGAGCTCGCCTGTTCTGTAAAGTAACTTTTGCAGTGATGTGATCTGTCTCTGTAATGACTCTAGACTATTTGTGGTGGAGTCTATGACTTGCTGTAATTTGTTAGAAAAATCATGGGAGAAGTAAATGGAATGTCCTAGTGCCCCACCAGCTATGCCGGTAGAGGTAGCTAGGCCTATGCCAATTATCAATGGGAGGAAAACAGCTCTTTTACGAGTGGAGTGTAAGAGCCATGCAAACTCATCAGGTTCATATAAAGTGAGTTGGGGGACTATAGCTACTATGAGGCAGGGTCCAGGGGTAGTGGTATTTATGCTAGTCAGAAGTGTCCCACAGCACCAGAAGTAAGCTAATGGGGGGGGCTGTATGGACAGCGCTTACAGAGACATTACGGGTGCAAGTGAAATTAACAGAGCTGGAGTTGCTGGTATAAAGGCACAACAGTATAAATGAACTGCCTATGAAAAAAGAAAAAGTGGGACTGAGGGGGCGGAGGGATGGGGCCCCATAGGGGGGTTTTTTGTGGTGGCCTCCAGGGAAGCTGGAGGTGTGTTGTTTAAAGGTGCTGCTGCGAGAATGGGCCGTGAAAGGGATGCACACAGCAAGCAACGGGAAGTGTTGAGAACAATCTGAGAATAATTTAAAAGATTAATTGCATATTGAAGATAATGGGGCCAGGTAGCCCATTTTTTAGTGACTTCCATGGCTGAATTTATTTGGAAAACCGAATGGAGCTTATTTTCTGTTTCTATAATGACTTGATTTACTTGTTCTCTGTGCTCAGCCAACGCCAATTGTCGGGAGATATGTATAGTTCCAGTAGGATATCTGGAATATCCATCATTATATAATTTACCTATAACTCCCTCTTGCCAGCGGGTATTCAAAGGATCAGAAATCTGAATAGTAAACTGGGACCCTTGTAATCTGAGAATACTGGGCTTTCCGGTGCGGGTTTTTGGCGAGTGGGCATCATGAATAATGCAGGACCAATAGCGGCAGCCTCCATAAGTGGAAACATCAGTAAGGCATCCGCTCCTGTCTTTATTATCAAAGGGAAAGCAGGCATAAGGCCTATAGGTGCTAGATATAGTTTTGGGAGAAATATTAATAACAACAGTCTCCCGGCAACCTTTAGGAGGACAGCGTGCTGTGCCAATGTTTTGGACTGTGGTGTGTGAGTCCTTAGTTTGTGTCTCTCTAACCTGGAATTCCCACTGATAAACAAGAGCTGCACGGGTGGGAATGGCCAATAATAGGGGCAGGTAGAGAAGACAAGGAAGCATCACATGGCTGGACTTCTTTGGAGCCATCTTCAAATTGTTGAGTTGTTTACCTGAAAGACAAGAGAAGAAAAAAGGTCTCAGGAACTTATGTTCTTGGGCGTGGAATGCATTAGTAACTCTTGGCGCTTTAGGGAAGTGTATCAACACTGTTTTTTGGAAGAGCAGGGCAATCTCCCCTTGAGGGTGAGATTCCATTGACTTGTCTAACAAGTCTTTCAGGAAGCCTCCTAGGAGCTCCTTCATTTTGATCATATATGCGGGCTGAACCACGTCCCCATATGAGGACAGGGTCGGGACCTTTCCATTGTGAGGTCAGGGGATCACGCCACCTGACCATGGCTTGTCTATCATGGGTCTCTGGGTGCCAGAGACGGTCAGCAGCAGATTTTCCTTGTGCATCGAGATTGAGAAAATTAAGAACAAAAAGAGCATGGTTGAGGATATTACGTGGCGCTCCACGAGTTTCATAGAGGGAAGTATTTTTGAGTTTATGCAGAGCTGCCTTAAGTGTTTGGTGAGCTCGTTCTACAATGCCTTGGCCTTGAGGGTTATAGGGGATGCCAGTGATATGTTTAATACAGAGTCTCTGGCAGAAGGCCTGAAAATTTTTCCCCACGTATCCCGGACCATTGTCCATCTTGACCACCTTAGGTTTACCAATGACTGAAAGGCACTGAAGGACATGAGCAATAACATTTTTTGAGGCCTCTCCAGTATGGAGGGAGGCAAAGATAAAGCCACTAAAGGTACCAACAGTAACATGAATGTATTTAAGTTTTCCAAATTCATTAAAATGAGTAACATCCATTTGCCAAATTTCACTCGGGACCAGTCCACGTGGATTAACTCCAATGTGAGGGACTGGGAGTGAGATAGAGCAGTCAGGGCAATTTTTAACAATTTCACGAGCTTGGTCACGGGTAACCTTGTATGCAAGGCAAAGGGTCTGAGAGTTAAGGTGGTGGAGAGAATGGGCCTGTTGTGCTAGGGAAACGGGGTCAGCAAGTACAGGGAAAGTTAACTGAGTGGCAGCATCTGCCAGTGCATTTCCTTCAGAGAGTGGACCAGGTAACAGTGTGTGAGCACGCAAATGGCCTATGAAAAAAGGGCAGGTTCGAGCAACAATTAAGGAGAGCAATGTTAGAAATAAGGGAGAAGCATTGGTGGAGGATTTGATAAAAGGAACAGTCTCTAACAATGGCACTGAATGGGCAGCATAGGCACTGTCTGTATATAGGTTAAAGGGCTGGGAATGCAATTCCTGAAACACTTTGATGATAGCATAAAGTTCAACAAGCTGAGCTGAAGTGTAAGGGGAGAGGCAGGAGGCAGGGTTCCCATCAATCACGTAGGCTGCAATTCCATTAGCAGAGCCGTCAGTAAATACCAAGGAGGCCGTATCGAGAGGCTGGGTGGCTGTTACTTTGGGGAATACAAAGGGATGTACAGCAGCAAATTGAAGCAGGGGATTGTTGGGATAATGATTATCAATGGTGCCTGAGAAGGAGGCACATGCAATAGGCCAGTCATCAGAGGCTTGGAGCAACCAGTCAAGCTGATCTTTTAAGGTAAGATAAGAGAATCAGGATCTTTCCCAAAATATTGACGGCTTAATTTACGTGCTTTTATAATCAGCTGTGCAATCAGGAATGGATATGTGGCAAGCACTTTTTGAGGGGAAGCGGGCAGATGAACCCATAGTAGGGGGTGCCCCTTATCTTTGGCTTTAAGTGAGTTTTGCCAGAAAACACCAGTGAGCGTATGAGAAGTGGAACAGATAACAAACAGCAGGGGTGTATTATAGTCAATTTGAAAAACAGTCTGTTCTTGTATGGAGCGGTTTATAAGGGTTAAGGAAGCTTGGGCTTCAGGGGAAAGTTTTCTGGGAGACGATGGATTTAGGTCACCATTAAGAATTTCATTTAGGGGGAGCAGGGCATGAGTGGGCAATTTTAAATATGGTCTAAGCCATTGAATGTCACCTAAAAGTTTTTGGAAGTCATTTAAGGTCTGTAAATGGGAGGTGCGTAGTTGAATCCGTGGGGTTAGCACACGGTGATGAAGCAATTCATATCCTAAGTAAGTATACGGGTCAGCTATTTGTACTTTATCGGGGGCAACTTGAAATCCTCTATTTGAAAGGCTGGCTGTCAGGTCTTCTAGGCATAGGAACAGGCTGTCTTTTTGGGGGGCAGCCAAAAGTATGTTGTCCATATAATGTAGTATGTATATGGAAGGCCACTTTTGTCTAATTGGAGCAACAGCCTGATCAACAAATTTTTGACAAAGGGTAGGGCTATTGGCCATGCCTTGTGGTAGTACTTTCCATTGATAACGGGGCATAGGGCCCTGAAAATTTATTTGGGGTATGCTGAAGGCAAAATGAGGCCTATCATCAGGGTGTAAGGGAATAGTGAAGAAACAATCTTTGAGATCAATAACTATTTTAAAATAGCCAGAGGGAATTGCTACAGGGGAGGGTAGACCCGGTTGAAGGGCCCCCATAGGGAACATTACTTTGTTAATAGCTCTCAGGTCTTGTAATAATAGCCATTTTCCTGATTTCTTTTTTATGACAAAAATTGGGGTATTCCATGGGGAGGTGGTTGGCTCTATGTGACCTGCAGCAAGCTGCTCCTGCACTAGCGTCAGTGCTGCCTTGGCTTTTTCTTGTGTTAAAGGCCATTGATCAACCCATACGGGAACACTTGTTTTCCAGGAAATTTTTTCTGCATGGGGTGCAGGTATGTCAATGGCCATTAGGAAAAAGGCAGAGGGGGAGGGATACCCAGCCCTGACTGATCTGTTCTTTGGACGACTGTAAGGGGATCTCTAATTCCTTGAGAGTTTTTTCCTAGTCCTCTTCCCGGGAGAAAACCTTGATTTAACATCTGCCGGGTCACCTTTTCATTGGGGCTGCACATAATAACATTCATTTGAGAGAGAATATCATGACCCCAGAGATTAACTGGCAGCCCAGGGATAACAAATGGAGTAACAGAGCCAGTATTGCCTTCCCTTCTTCGTCTGACCAAGTAAGAGCCTGGGAGCTGATTTTGGGATCAGTGGACTGGCCTATGCCTTTTAAATGGGTGTGAGAGGCCGTTAAGGGCCAAGTGTGTGGCCAGTCTTTTTCAGAAATAACTGTGGCATCAGCCCCTGTGTCTATAATACCAGTAAAAGGTTTTCCATTTAAAAATAGTTTTAAGGAGGGGCGGTCAAGAGAAACCTGTTGGACCCAATATGCGTCTGAAGACCCAGGGGGGTCATTGAGACGGGACTGTTTATGGAAATTGTTATTAAGGTGTTGTAAGGGAAGTAATATTAACTGTGCTAAACGCTCACTGGGTGGAATGACCTGTGTGCCTTCCTGAGAGGAGGCAATAATTTTAATTTCTCCGGTGAAGTCATTATCAACAACTCCAGGGATCACATGCAGACCTCGGAGGGTGGAACTAGCTCTTCCTAGTATGAGACCAAACAAATTTGGGGGGAGAGGGCCAAAAACTCCAGTATTTATGGTCTGTGGGCCTGTATCAGGGGTTAATATTGTGCGGGAGGTGGCACAGAGGTCCAGTCCTGCGCTGCGAGCGGTGGCTCTCCAGAGACTAGAGACTGACCTGCGAAGGCATTGGGAATTGACTGGGGAGGGGGAAGCGGCTGGAGCGGTTGCTGAAGCGGTTGGGCTGAAGCCGGAGGGACAAACCTTGTAGCCCCAGGGTTTGTCCTTTGTGTGGGGGCCAGGGGCCGGCACCGCAGGAAGTTTCCCGTCGGTCGGGGGTTTAAGAATTGGCCCTGGATGTTAGTCTTTGATTTGCATTCAGAAGCCCAGTGTCTGCCTTTTTGGCAACATGAACACACTGTTGCCGGTAGAGGGCGCTCTGACACAGGAGATTGAATTTGGGCAGTAGCCGTGCATTCTCTCATAAAATGACCAGGCTGTTTGCAGTTAAAGCAAGTCCTATTATGTTGGCTGGCGCCTGCAGCAAAATTATTATTACGGAGGACGACCCCGATGGCGAGCCCAAGAGCATGTGTAGTGCCGATGCCAGAGCAAAGCTTAACATAATCAGCAAGAGTGCCACGCCTGTAAGGACGGATGGCATCTTGACAAGCGGGGTTAGCATTTTCAAAAGCCAAATGTTTAACAAAAGGATTATCAGTTTCTTCACCTCCGAAAAGCCTTTCTGCTGCCTCAATTAGGTGGCTGATAAAATCACTATAGGGCTCTTCTGGGCCTTGCCTAATTTTTGCCGAGGAAGTAGTGGTCGATCCCTTAGGGGGAAGGCGTTTCCATGCTTTTAGGCCAGCCTGCTGTATCTGGGTGAGTAAGCCAGGTGGAAAACGGGCTTGAGCTTCACTGGAATTATAAGGGCTCTCACCAACAAGTTTTTTAAGGGTCCAAGTTTTTGAGGAGTCTTTTCTCTCATTGCGCTGAGCCATGTCCCTACAATTTTCTATGAATTCAATTCTCCAGGAGACATAGTCTCCTCCACTAAAAGCAGCACGAGCCAGCCGATTCCAATCATTAGGAGTAAGCCATTTATCACTAAATCCTTCTAACAAGGTTATAGTAAAGGGAGCAGTCGGTCCATAGTTAGCAACCGCCGCTTTTAGTTTTTCTAAGTATTTAAGATTTAGATTTTTGTATCTCTGAGAACCATTATCATAATGATTTAAGTTTTTATGATTTTGAGAACAATTATCATCATTATCATCGTCTGAATTTGATTGGGCTTTGTCATCTTCAGTTTTAGAGGGGACAGGGGGTTCTGGGAGATTATCATCACTACCATCATCTGAACCTGGAGGGTCTTCAGTATTTTCTATTTGTATAGAGTCCTTATGTTCAGGATCAGTTTGAGCCTGGCTCCGAGTAACAGGGAAAGCCAAAACCGGTTTAGATTTGGATGGTTTAGTTTTAGCTTTAGTTTTAGGGATTGGGTTTTTAGGTGAGGTTAAAAATGTAAGTTCTTCTGTAACTGCAGCTATTTCTTTCATTAATTGAAGCTGCTCTCTCCGGTCAGCAAGGACCTTGCGGAGAGTGGAAATTCCTGTAAGGGCTCCTGAGCGTGCCCTCCTGACGGAGGGGTTGTCAAGGAGAGGGTCAGGCTGGAGAGTGGGGGCATGGATATAGGGAGGGGGATTAAAGGGAGGAGGACACCAATCAGGATTGTGGTATGTGGCAGCCTCTTTTTCTAGCAAAGCCTCATCCTCCGCTGTGGGAAGTGCTTCAGGAGAGGGGGGGTTTTGTGGGAGGTTTTGTAAAACTGGATAGAGGCGGGGGAAAGAATGCTGGGTTTCGTCCTCATGTGAATTAGCAATAGGAGGGTCAATAAAGGGAACTTTAGTAAGTGAGGAGGGACCTATAGGGAGGGGAACAGGGCTTTTACTTTCATCGGGTGCTGGGAGGCTTTTATTTTGACTGGGTACTGGGGGATCAAGATCAATAACCACAGAAGGGCATGGAGATGGGGTCTTTGTCCTGGACGGCGGACAAGAAAGTTGTCGGAGGACCTTTTCACCCTCTGTAATAAGGTTTTTAATATCAGGGTGGTTATTATAGATTTTAAGATGTCATTAAATTCCAGTAACAAAAGGCAGAAACAGGTACACATTCAGGACCAAAAGACTGATAGTAATCATTAAGACAGTCACCAATTCTCCTCCAACGTTTCTCATCTATAGTGCCTTCCTGGGGGAACCAGGGGCAAATATTTCCAATATAATCTAAAAACTTCTTTAATTCTTTCTTTTTAACCCTAGTTCCTCGTGTCTTGACTCCTTGAGTCCTTTAATGAATAAATCTTGTTTGCTAAATTCATGTCCCATGGTTTTGCTTACCTCAGCCGCTGTGAACACCCCTCCAGATGCGACTCACGGTCGGGTATTTCCGTGGCGATCTCTGCGAGTCTTTGCGTTACTCCCTTGGCCGCAGTGACTCAGTGAATTCGGGTAGGCCTACCCTCTCGATCAGCGGAGTTTCTAGGTCCAGAAGGCTTCTTCGCCCCACGCTCAGGCGCCAGAATGCCCCGGCCAGCAGGGCAGTGAGCAGGGGCTAGGAACCCAATAAGACCTGAAATGGAGACTTCCGGAGGCGGAGCTATGAGCAGCAGATCGCTTTCTCTCCTCTCCTCTCCTTTCCTCTCCTCTCCTGGATCAACTAGGAATACCAAAGGAGACCACCCAGACCGAAACAAGACAGGACTAGAATGACCACAGAAACCCAGTAAATCACCCGTGAGTACAAACACGCGTGGCTGGTGACAGAGAGGAGAGAGGGGCCTAAGGAGAGATTAGTGACTGCTAACATTCAGCAGTTTATCAGTGGAGACACCACCTCCAATCTGCTCCACCAACAAGGGGACAGCTGAAGGGAGGAAAGGACTCCCCAGAGACTCTCCAAGTGCAACTCTGAGTCTCCATTGCTACTACCCTCAGAATCTGGAGCAGCAACAGGGAGGGAAACCAGGGGACAGAGATCTAACCGGTAAACTCAGGAGAAGACCTATACCTCGGTGGCATAGCTGAGGGGCTGTGAAAGTCTCTTTGCATAACCACTGGATTATCTCTGCCACACCCTGCTTTATCTCTTGGTCGGGAGTCAGTGATTAAGCTAAGAAGCCTATTGATAGTTTAAAAGCCCTCAGGATCCCATAGCCTACAGGGAAAAAAAAGGCTTTTACACCACTGAGCTCCAACTCAGGGATTGAAAAAAATTGTTAACATATATAAAATGGTTAAAACAACAAGAAAAAATATTGGAGACTTGAACCAGGACAAGAGTCCAGCTAAAAGTCCTCCAGAGGGTGAAGCACAAAACAATGAGTTCAACATCCAAACATTAGCTAAGGAAATAATAACAGGTGAGTAAAGAATTTGAAAAAATTGTAATCAGAAATGCAGGAACAACAAATGAGAATATGGAAGAAAATTCTAATTATCTCATGGTTATTAGAGAGCTGAAAGCTGAAATCGCTGAGCTAAGAAGGCAACTAGCTGAACAAGCTAAAACAGTATCAGAGCAGGGCAACAAAATAGATGAACTCCAGAAAGCAGTAGAGGGCAGAGAGAATAGAATCAATGAGGCTGAAGACAGAATTAACAAGATTGAGGATGAATTAGAGACAACAAAAAAGAAGTAAGAGATCTAAAAAAGAGATTAAGAGATGCTGAAAACAACAACAGAGTCCTATGGGATGACTTCAAAAGAAACAATATACGCATTATTGGTTTACCAGAGGAAGAAAGAGAAGGGGAGGAAGAAAGCATTCTCCAGGCCATAATAGCTGAAAATTTCTCTAGTCTAGACAACACCAAAGACACAAAGATTCAAGAAGCCCAGAGGGTCCCAAACAGAATTAACCCAGACCTAAAGACACCAAGACATGTCATACTTAGATTGGAAAGGAATAAGGATAAAGAAAGGATCCTGAAGGCTGCAAGAGAAAAACAAAGAGTCACCTACAAAGGAAAACCCATAAGATTAGCAGCAGACTTCTCCATACAAACACTACAGGACAGAAGAGAATGGCAAGATATCTATCGAGTGCTCAATGAGAAAGGCTTTCAGCCAAGAATTCTATATCCTGCTAGATTGTCATTCAGACTAGATGGAAGCATCAAAACCTTCTCAGACAAGCAACAGTTGAAGGAAGCAACCATCACCAAGCCAGCCCTGAAAGACGTTCTGAAAGGTCTCCTATAAACAACCAGACCACCACAAATAGGACATATATCAAAACACTCTAAAACTCTACAAGAATGGGGTTAAAATATCTTCAATCTTTGATATCAATAAATGTCAATGGCCTGAATTCACCTATTAAAAGACACAGAGTAGGAAGATGGATCAGAAAACACAACCCAACAATATGTTGTCTACAGGAAACTCACCTAACGCAACAAGACAAACACAGACTTAAAGTGAAAGGATGGAAAACTATCATTCAAGCCAATGGCCCACAAAAAAGGGCAGGAACAGCTATTCTCATATCTGACATGATAGACTTTAAAATAGATAAGATTTAAAAAGATAGGAATGGACACTACTTAATGCTCAGAGGATCAGTCAATCAAGAGGACTTAACAATTATTGATATCTATGCACCCAATGAGAAGCCATCTAAATACATCAAACTTCTACTGAAAGAGCTACAGCAATATATTAACAGTAACACAATCATAGTAGGGGACTTCAACACCCCACTATCTCAACTTGACAGATCATCCAGGCAGAAAATCAGTAAAGACATAAGGGAGCTAAATGAAGAGATAGATAAACTAGAACTATTGGACATTTTCAGAGTCATTCATCCCAAGAAACTGGAATACACACTTTACTCAAATCCACATGGATCATTCTCAAGGATAGACCATATGTTAGGCCACAAAGACAGCATCAGCCTATTCAAGAGCACTGAAATCATCCCAAGCATCTTCTCAGACCACAGTGGAATTAAACTAACACTTAACAATCAACAAAAGATTAGTAACAGTCCCAAAATGTGGAAGCTCAACAGTACACTTCTTAACAACTTCTGGGTCAAAGAGGAAATCAAGGAAGAAATCAAAATGTTTCGAGAGTTCAATGAAAATGAAGACACAAGCTATCAAAATATTTGGGACACAGCTAAAGCAGTCCTAAGAGGGAAGTTCATAGCTATACAAGCACACATTAGGAAACAAGAAAAGGCACAAATAAACAGCCTGATTGTACATCTCAAAGACCTAGAAGAAGAACAACAAAGGAAGCCTAAAGCAACCAGAAGGACAGAAATTACTAAAGTTAGGGCAGAAATAAATAACATTGAGAATAGGAAAACCATACAAAAGATCAACGAAAGTAAATGTTGGTTCTTCGAAAGAGTAAACAAAATCAACAAACCTTTAGCCAGACTCACAAAACAAAAAAGGGAGAAGACCCAAATAAATCGGATAGTAAATGAAAGAGGAGAAATCACAACAGACACTGCAGAAATTCAACATATCATGCGAGGCTTCTATGAACAACTATATGCCACCAAGCTAGAGAACCTGCAAGAAATGAATGATTTCCTAGATATCTACCAACTTCCAAAACTAAGTAAAGAGGAAGTGGATAACATGAACAGGCCCATCACAGCTAATGAAATTGAAACAGTTATCAAAAATCTTCCCAAAAATAAAAGTCCTGGACCAGATGGTTTTACAAATGAATTCTACAAAACTTTCAAAGAAGAACTAATATGTCTACTTTTAAAAGTCTTCCAGAAGATTGAAGACACTGGAATACTCCCTGCCAGCTTCTATGAAGCCAACATCACCCTGATACCAAAAGCAGACAGGGACACAACCAAAAAAGAAAACTACAGACCAATATCTCTGATGAACATAGATGCGAAAATATTGAACAAAATTCTAGCCAACCGGATACAGCAGTATATCAAAAAAATTGTTCATCATGACCAAGTGGGGTTTATCCCAGGCATGCAAGGTTGGTTTAATATACATAAATCAATCAATGTGATCCACCACATCAACAAAAGCAAGACCAAAAACCACATGGTCATATCAATAGATGAAGAGAAAGCCTTTGACAAAATACAACATCCCTTTATGATCAAAACACTACAAAAAATAGGAATAGATGGAAAATTCCTGAAGATAGTGGAGTCTATCTATAGCAAACCTACAGCCAACATCATACTCAATGGTGAAAAACGGGAAGCATTTCCACTCAGATCAGGGACTAGACAGGGCTGCCCACTATCATCATTACTATTCAACATAGTGTTGGAAGTTCTTGCCATAGCAATCAGGCAGGAGCAAAGAATTAAAGGCATACAGATTGGAAGAGAAGAAGTCAAACTCTCCTTATTTGCAGATGACATGATAGTATACATGGAAGAACCTAAGGAATCCAGCAAGAAGCTTTTGGAAATCATCAGGCAATACAGTAAGGTGTCAGGCTATAAAATTAACATTCAAAAGTCAGTGGCATTCCTCTATGCAAACACTAAGTTAGAAGAAATTGAAATCCAGAAATCAGTTCCTTTTTCTATAGCAACAAAAACAATAAAATATTTAAGAATAAACCTAACCAAAGAAGTGAAAGACTTGTATACTGAAAATTATGAGTCATTACTCAAAGAAATTGAAAAAGACACAAAGAAGTGGAAAGATATTCCATGTTCATGGGTTGGAAGAATTAACATCATCAAAATAAATATATTACCCAGAGCCATCTACAAATTTAATGCTATCCCCATCAAGATCCCAAGCACATTTTTTAGGAGAATAGAACAAATGCTACAAATGTTTATCTAGAACCAAAAAAGACCTAGAATTGCCAAAACAATCTTGAGAAAAAAGAACAGAACCGGAGGCATCACACTGCCAGATCTCAAACTGTATTATAGGGCCATTGTCATCAAAACTGCTTGGTATTGGAACATGAACAGACACACTGACCAATGGAATAGAATTGAGAGCCCAGAAATGAGGCCCCACACGTATGGACATCTAATCTTTGACAAAGGAGCCCAGACTATTATATGGGGGAAGCAGAGTCTCTTCAACAAATGGTGTTGGAAACAATGGGTTGAAACATGCAGAAGAATGAAACTGAATCACTGTATTTCACCGAATACAAAAGTAAATTCCAAGTGGATCAAGGACTTGGATGTTAGACCAGAAACTATCAGATACTTAGAGGAAAATATAGGCAGAACTCTTTTCCGCATAAATTTTAAAGACATTTTCAATGAAACGAATCCAGTTACAAGGAAGACTAAGGCAAGTATAAACCTATGGGACTACATCAAATTAAAAAGCTTCTTCACAGCAAAAGAAACCACTACCCAAATCAAGAGACCCCTGACAGAATGGGAGAAGATCTTTACATGCCATACATCAGATAAGAGTTTAATAACCAATATATATAAAGAGCTTGCCAGACTCAACAACAAGACAACAAATAAACCCATCCAAAAATGGGGGGAGGACTTGGACAGAATATTCACCACAGAAGAGATCCAAAAGGCCAAGAAACAGATGAAAAAATGCTCCAAGTCTCTGATTGTCAGAGAAATGCAAATCAAGACAACAATGAGATATCACTTCACTCCTGTGAGAATGTCACACATCAGAAAAGGCAACAGCAGCAAATGCTGGAGAGGGTGTGGGGTCAAAGGAACCCTCCTGCACTGCTGGTGGGAATGTCAGTTGGTCCAACCTCTGTGGAGAACAGTCTGGAGAACTCTCAGAAGGCTAGAAATGGACCTACCCTATGACCCTGCAATTCCCCTCCTGGGGATATATCCTAAGGAACCCAACACATCCATCCAAAAAGATCTGTGTACACATATGTTCTTGGCAGCATAATTTGTAATAGCCAAAACCTGGAAGCAACCCAGGTGTCCAACAACAGATGAGTGGCTGAGCAAGTTGTGGTATATATACACAATGGAATACTACTCAGCTGTAAAAAATGGTGACTTCACTCTTTTCAGCCGATCTTGGATGGACCTTGAAAAAATCATGTTGAGTGAAATAAGTCAGAAACAGAAGGATGAATACGGGATGATCTCACTCTCAGGCCAAAGTTGAAAAACAAGATTAGAAAAGAAAACACAAGTCGAACCTGAAATGGAATTGGAGTATTACACCAAAGTAAAAGACTCTGGGGTGGGTGGGTGGGTGGGGAGAATACAGGTCCATGAAAAATGATGAATGAAATAGTGGGGGTTGTATTGTTAAATGGGAATCTGGGGAATGTTATGCATGTAAAAAAAAAAAAGAGGTAGAAACGCAAAGCAGAAATTAACTGAGTTTGGAGTATGGCACCAAAGTAAGAAAGCAGAAGTACACTAGAGTTTGCAGTGAGTACCTCCCTAACACTTCCTCTCCACTATTCCAAGCTTTGGGTCCATGATTGCTCAACAATTTGTTTGGCTTTGCATGTTAACTCTCTTTTCAGTCACCAGGTTCCAGGTGTCATCAGGATGCCGGCCAGGCTTCTCTGGATTGAAGACCCCACCAATGTGTCCTGGAGCTCAGCTTCCCCAGAGACCCACCCTAATAGGGAAAGAGAGAGGCAGACTGGGAGTATGGACCGACCAGTCAACGCCCATGTTCAGCGGGGAAGCAATTACAGAAGCCAGACCTTCTACCTTCTGCAACCCACAATGACCCTGGGTCCATGCTCCCAGAGGGATAGAGCATGGGAAAGCTACTGGGGAGGGGGTGGGATATGGAGATTGGGCGGTGGGAATTGTGTGGTTGTACCCCTCCTACCCTATGGTTTTGTTAATTAATTGTTTCTTAAATAAAAAAAAATTAAAAAAAAGAAAACTGCAAAACAAGATAAATTATTTAGCTAAGTACAAAGCAGTATAAAAAAAAAAAAGACCTGAAATTAAGGAACATGAGACACGAAGAATGACAGCAAGACAAGTTTCTGATCAAGCTGTAAATTTTATTGTGAACACAGGCATTATAAGGCTTTGGGGAAGGAGGGGGGAAGTGCTGGAGGAGGAGGAGGGGGAGCAATCTTCAAAGGGGGAATGTTCCTTGCAACATACAATGGATGAAATCATGTTTGCTACCACAACTATGTGTTGTGTCACTGTTTCTGAAAAATGGTCTACCTGAGGGGAAAATGGCCTGCCCAGGGGGAAATGAAACTTGTCTCGAGGGCTTCCATTGTTTCAAAGCTTATCATCTATCAAGAAGAGAAATGGCTCCTGGCAAGCCTTTAGGTTCATGATTAGTCAACAACTTGTTTGACTTTATATGTTAACTTTCTTTTCAACCACCAGGTTCCAGATGCTAGCATGATGCCAACCAGGCTTCCCTGGACAGAAAACCCCACCAATGTGTCCTGGAGCTCTGATTCCCCAGAACCCCGCCCCACTAGGGAAAGAGAGAGGCAGACTGGGAGTATGGATCGACCTGTCAACGACCATGTTCAGCTGGAAAGCAATTACAGAAGCCAGACCTTCCACCTTCTGCATCCCACAATGACCCTGGATCCACACTCCCAGAGGGGAAAAGAATAGGAAAACCATCAAGGAAGGGGATGGGATATGGAGCTATGGTGGTGGGAATTGTGTGGAGTTGTACCCCTCTTATCCTATGGCTTTGTCAGTGTTTTCTTTTTATAAAATTAATTAATTAATTAATTAAAAGAACTACAGCAGAAAGACTTGTGATCAAGCTTAACATTAATTACATTTTTCAAGTAGCTCTCTCCATTTTTTATAGAGGCAGGGAGAGATTACAGCACCAGTAAGTCCATTTCTCCATCCTTCCATCCATCCATCCACTCATCCATTCAATCATCCATCCATTCACTCAACCAGTCATCCATTTATCCTGTCTTTCCATCCAATCATCCATCCATCCATCCATCCATCCATCCATCCATCCATCCATCCATCCATCCATCCATCCATCCATCCATCCACTCAACCAGTAATCCATCCATTTATCCAGCCATCCATCCCATCATCCACCTGTCCAGTCTCCTTTGAGGCCCCATCATTGAGCAGACTCAGTTTTCTTTGGGAAAGCCTATACTCAAATAGTCCACCAGAGGGCGCACAATCACCATTTTAATTGTTCATTTTACTGATCGTCGTGCGAAGATTATAGTGGTTTTGAAACCAAAGAAAGACCCAACACTGGCCGCCAGCTATAGACCAATTTCTCTCCTCTCTGTGTGTTACAAACTCCTTGAGAGGCTGCTTCTGTCACGTATTTCTCATCTTACAGAGAAATTCCTATCACCCGCCCAGGCTGGTTTCCGCCCAGGAAGATCTACCTGCGAACAAGCCCTGGCCCTCTCAACTTACATTAAAAATGGATTCCAGAAGAATTTAAAGACAGGTGCTGTCTTTGTTGATCTCACAGCAGCCTATGACACGGTCTGGCACCGTGGTCTCCTGGTCAAGATCTCAAGATGCCTGCCTCCATGGGTGGCCAACACTATATCGTTTCTTCTCCAAAACAGAAGATTCCGGGTGCATCTGGTTGACAAGTCTAGCAGATGGAGACTTGTCTCAAGTGGCCTCCCCCAGGGCTCTGTTCTGGCTCCTACGCTATTTAATATTTACATCAATGACCTCCCAGAAACTTCTTCAAGGAAGTTCATCTACGCCAATGACATCTGCTGTGCAACTCAGGCATCCAAGTTTGACATCCTCGAGGAAGCACTCACGAAAGACATGTCTCTGATATCTGATTACTGTAAAAAATGGCGACTAATTCCTAGCACTGCAGAAACGGTATCATCTGTTTTCCATCTACACCATGCCTCGGCCTCGCGTGAGCTTAATGTGCAGCTTGGCAATAGGAGAATCCAGCATGAAGCCCAGCCAGTCTATCTTGGCGTTACTCTCGATCGCACTCTGTCATTTCACGAACATCTCATAAAAACTGCAGCAAAGGTGGGCGCGAGGAATAACATCATTGCAAGACTGGCCAGCTCCTCATGGGGCACGAGCGCTTCCACACTACGATCATCATCTCTGGCATTATGCTATTCCACTGCAGAATACTGTGCCCCAGTATGGTTCCGTAGCCCCCATGTCCACTTGGTCGATTCCAAATTATATTCCTCCATGAGGATAATTTCTGGAACCATCCGTTCCACCCCGGTTCCATGGCTGCCAGTTCTTAGCAACATCGCCCCGCCAGATATTCGTCGGGATGCGGCATCATCTAAGTTCATTTCCCACGTCTACGCTCGACCGGACCTGCCAATATACGCGGATATCTTCGCCCACCCTGTTCAATGCTTGACATCTCGTCACCCAATCTGGTCCCCTACAGCTACACTGTTTCAGTCTCTTGGAAATACAGTCTCTGTTTCAGTCTCTTGGAAACAGAGTTGGCAGTCAGCTGAGGTAAAGAACAAACACCTCATCACAGACCCCTGCAAGCGTCAACCCGGCTTTGACCTAGCACGTTATGATTGGGCCCTCCTCAATCGCTATCGAATAGGCCATGGCCAGTGCGCCACTATGTTCCATCGCTGGGGAGCCAGAGACGACCCGAACTACCCCTGCGGCTACAGACAGACTATGACCCACATAGTCAACGACTGCCACCTCTCCAGATTCAAAGGAGGTCTCGAAACTTTACATCAGGCTCAACCTGATGCTGTTGACTGGCTACGGAAGAAGGGCAAACGCTAGAAGAAGAACTGATCAATTATTCCCATTATTCACAGAAGCACTTTTCCCTTCCATCCTTCCTTCCTACCTGCCTGCTTGCCTGTATACATTTCTCTCTCTTTCTCTCTCTCCCTTTTCCTCTCTCTGTCTCTCTTTCTGGGCCCAGGAAATGACCACGAGGAACAGTGGAGTGGCAAAGGCATGCTTCTCCAGCGATAAGCCTGGTAGGAAAATAATAATAATAATAATAATAATAAGGTGCTAGTCAAAATAGAACAAACACTTAACCATTTCCTTTGTTATTTCTTTGAAAATATTTATTGAAGTAACATGGCATGATAACATTCTATAAGTTTCAAATGTGCATCATAAAAATCAACATGGGGTAGATAGCATAATGGTTATGCAAACAGCTTGTCATGCCTGAGGCTCTGAAGTCCGAGATTCAATCCCCTCGCACCACCATAAACCAGAGCTGAGCAGTGCTCTGGTTTAAAAAAAAGTAATTAATTAAAAAAAAATCAACAAATGTATATACTACTATGAACTAAGCTCACTACTGCAAGTCTAATTATTTTATTTTTAAAACATTGAATTTATTTATTTATAGACTAGCGACAGAAATCAAGAGGAAAGGTGGAGATAAGAGACACCTACGGGGGGCTGGGCGGTAGCGCGGCGGGTTAAGCGCACATGGCGTCAAGCGCAAGGACCGGCCTAAGGATCCCGGTTCGAGCCCCCGGATCCCCGCCTGCAGGGGAGTCGTTTCACAGCTGGTGGAGCAGGTCTGTCCTATCCAACAACGATGATAACAATAATAGAAACAACCTTAAACAACAAGGACAACAAAAGGGGGAAGAAAAGCCTCCAGGAGCAGTGGATTCATAGTGCAGGCACTGAATCTAAGCAATAACCCTGGAGGAAAATGAAAAGAGAGAGAGAGACACCTGCAGGGGGTCAGGCAGTAGCGCAGTGGGTTGAGCACACTTGGCTCAAAGCGCAAGGACAGGCGGAAGGATCCCGGTTTGGGCCCCTGGCTCCCCACCTGCAGAAGGGGTCTCTTCACGGGCAGAGAAGCACGTCTGCAGGTATCTGTCTTTCTCTCCCCCTTTCTGTGTTCCCCTCCCCTCTTGATTTCTCTCTGTCATTTCTCTCTGTCCTGTCCAACAACAACAGCAATAACAACAACAAGGGCAACAAAAAAATGAGGAAAATGACCTCCAGGAGCAGAGGATTCGTAATGTAGGCACCGAGCCCCAGTGATAACCCTGGGGGCAAAAAAAAAAAAAAAAAGAAAGGAAAGGAAATAAAAAGACATCTTTGTGCCTGAGGCTAGGAAGTCCTGATTCAATCCCCAGCACCACCATAAGCTACAACTGGACATTATTTTGGCTTTGTAAAATGAGTCCAACCCAATACAAGTACTTCAAACTATATGTTGAGTACTTCAAGCTTACACGGTGTAATACGTCAGTTCCATCTTAATGAACAAACATGTCTGTCTCCACCTAAAGCCCATTGCTTTCCATTCTGTCCTCAAGATGCTGGGTGAATCCACATGGGGAACAGAGTATAAGCTGTGTCCACGTCCATTCAGACAGTTGAATGTAAGGAGCTTACAAGTTTCAGTAAGTCAAAGGAAAATGCTTCCTGTATTGAGTAAAAATAAGGGCAATCAGTATTTTGAAAATGAAACTGATGAAAAGGAAAGTCAAAATGAAGGCAAATGCCCAGCCCAGAACTGTTCAAAGGAAGCAACTCCTTGGATGCCTGCTCACCACTGTACTCTGACAAAGACTGCTAACAGCTGCCAGAGGAACGGGAACGAGTACACCATTTTGCTTTCAGCTTTCTGTCCACTGAGGAAGTGAGAGTTTACCACATACCCAGGTCCGTGTCCTGGGATACTCCATAAGCAAAATCTCCCAGAGCCCTGGGCAGACAACCCCACCAATGTGTCCTGGAGCTCTGCTTTCCCAGGGCCCCACCCCACTAGGGAAAGAGAGAGACAGGCTGGGAGTATGGATCAACCTGTCAATGCCCATGTTCAGCAGGGAAGCAATTACAGAAACCAGACCTTCCACCTTCTGCATCCCACAATGACCCTGGGTCCATACTCCCAGAGAGATAAAGAATAGGAAAGTTATCAGGGGAGGGGAGGGGATAATGGAGTTCTGGTGGTTGGAATTGTGTGGGTTTTGTCAGTGTTTCCTTTTATAAATAAAAATTTAAAAAAATAATACAAAGTGCAAATCACAGACTAAGAACAGGCGAAGGCAACTCAATAGATATTTCTCCAAAGAAGAGTGTTGTGCAAGCAGCCAGGAAGCCCCAGAAACCAAGCTTAGTTGATGGTTTTGTCAATGTTTTCTTTTTGTAAATAATTAAAAAAAAAAGAATCTCCCAGAGCTTACATAATTGCCATGTTCCTCTCCTGCACTGTTGCATATCAAATTCCATCAGAGCCTGGAGAGAGAACAGGGGAAAAAAAAAGAAGAAATAAAGAAACTCAGAAGTAGTAGGTGTGACTTAGAAAGGAAGAAAAGGCAGGACACAGAAAAAATGGGGCAATTATATATAAACATAGATAGCTATAGAAATATGGTCAGCCCATATTTGTGTGGAAAAACTGATACAGTTTCCAAGGTAGGGAATGGGAACATAAAACACTGGTGGTGGGAAAGGTGTAGAATTATATAATTATTACCTGTTAACTTATGATTTTGTAAATCAATATTAATTCACTAATAAAATAAGAAAAATCAATTTATATAGAAATAAAATAATTGGGGAGTCGGGTGGTAGCACAGTGGGTTAAGCTCACATGACACAAAATGCAAGGACTAGTGTGAGGATCCTGGTTCAAGTCCCCGGCTCCCCACCTGGAGGGGAAACACTTCACAGGTGGTGAAGCAGGTCTGCAGGTGTCTCTCTTTCTCTCCCCCTCTCTGTCTTCCACTCCTCTTTCCATTTCTCTCTGTCCTATCCAACAACAACGACATCAACAACAATAATAATTACAACAATAAAAACAACAAGGGCAACAAAAATGAATTAAATAAATAAATATTAAAAAATAAAATAAAATAATTGGGAGTTGGGTGGTAACACAGCGGGTTAAGTACATGTGGCACAAAGTGCAAGGACCTGAATAAGGATCCGGGTTCTAGTCCATGACCCCCCACCTGCAGGGGAGTCGCTTTACAAGTGGTGAAGCAGGTCTGCAGGTGTCTATCTTTCTCTCCTCCTCACTGTCTTCCTCTCCTCTCTCCATTTCTCTCTGTCCTATCCAACAGTGACATCAATAAGTACAACAACAACAAAAAAGGGCAACACAAGGGAATAAATCATTTTTTTTTTAAAGAGGAAATGAGTGAACCAATAAACAATACATCTTCCTTGCATGATCTGCACCCGCTGCTGTGGTGGAACCTGAGGGCCAGACCTTGCAGATGAGTTTAACTTCCAGCCGATCTGGAAGTCTAGATGTGAGCGCTGGCTCTCATCTCTTGCGGCTCAACTCTGGCTCCAATGAAGCCTGGGTTCTCCTGTGCCTGTGTCTTCTGTCAGCTCAACACCTGGAGCAGCCTGGGTGAGAATAAAGGCTGACTCCCCCGAATCCCTTGCAGATCAGAGGCCTGATGCAGGAAGGCACCATGAAGCCAGAGGCAGCCAGGCCCTGCTGGGTCTGTGAGCAGCAGCTACACCCACGGGAAGGGCACAATGTTGGGCTGTTCTCTGTCTCTGGGTCGGACCTGGGAGGAGCCACAAGGAGCAAACAAGAAACTTCAGTGGAGGATCAACAAATAGTCTCCAGGGCTGAAGGCAATTTATTAGATTCTGCTACAGTTTATGTAGAGCAAGATATCAGGACAAAAATCATGAAGTGACTTTTAATCCTAACAATATGTTTTCGGGGGGGCGGGTGGTAGGGCAGGAGGGTAAGCGCACACGGCGCAATGCACCAGGACCGGCATAAGGATCCGAGTTCGAGCCCCTGGCTCCCCAGCTGCAGGAGGGTCGCCAACAAATGGTGAAGCAGGTCTGCAGGTGTTTATCTTTCTCTCCCCCTCTGTTTTCCCCTCCTCTCTCCATTTCTCTGTCCTATCCAACGAAGACAGCAATGACAACAACAATAATAACAACAACAGCCATAAAACAACAAGGGCAACAAAAGGGGGGGAAATAGCCTCCAGGAGCAGTGGATTTGTAGTGCAGGCACCGGGCCCCACTGATAACCCTGGAGGCAAAAAAAAAAAACAAAAAAAACAACTATGTTTTCAGTTAAGCCTTATAAGTAACTTATACTTAATATCACTCCCTACCATTTCTGCTCGCAAGGGCCATTCCCTGATAGGTAGGCATCTGTGGCTTCCCCCTAGATGACTAGTAACCTTCATTCTCTCTGAGGGTTGCCTTCAGAGAGGAAAGTCTGTTTGCAAAATGTCATGAACCTATTTTTTTTTTTTTTTGCCTCCAGGGTTATCGCTGGTGCTTGGTGCCTGCACTATGAATCCACTGCTCCTGGAGGCCTGTCATGAACCTATTGTTCTGGGTATTTCAATGGCTGAGAACAGAGCCAGTCTAGGTCACCAGCACCAAAGATGCTATGTTTTCCCACATCACAGCAGAGTGTGCAGGGGGCCAGGCTCCAAAGGACCCCAATTCCCCCATGTGGATGGTCCTGGGGACCTGAGGAGGCTGCTGACCCTGCCTGCTCAACTCAGCTGAGCTGAGGGCAGGGCACAGAGGCCATAGATGAGCCCCTGGCAGATTTCTGAAGCCTTGAAGGGCAGCTGCGGCTTGAACTGCTGTCAGAGGAGCAGAGATGCTGTGTGGCTCAGGATCCAGGGCAAAGGTCATAGCTGTCCAACTCAATGCCAGAGAGTCAATCACTGAGATCTCACGAGAGGGAGGTGACCCTGAGAACTGGGCATCCTGGAGAACAGGCCCCGCCCAGGAACCCCCCCCCCCAACACACATCAGGGTCATAGGTCAGCAAGGGGTATGTGTCCCATAGCCAAAGGCTTCCCCTGAGCATGGTTGCTCATGCCCACCCACAAGACAGGCAGGCGCATCCATGCCAACAAGCCAGAGGGGTGCAAGCCTAGGCACCGAGGGTTCCCCTGGAAACTGTTCCCACAATCTCATTGCAGTGTGGACACACCATGCCCGTCCTTATCACCTCAAGCTTCAAATAAGCAGACTCACCGCCCGAGTCCACAGATAGGCCTGGTCAGCAGGACAGAAGCAGTTGTGCCCCACATGGCCAGCGCTTTCTGCTCCATGTCACACTGTATTCTGTGGAGAACACTACCGGGTCACACATGTGCTACATACAACATTGTGTCCTATGGAGAGCACTTCCAGGTCGCACATGCACACTTGCATGTGAGTCTGTGTATGCGCACATGCACGGTACTGCCCTGGCAACAGTGTGAAGACAGCAATGTGAGCAAGGCCACGGTCACTTCTCTGTGACACAGAGTGTGGACTCTGCATTGTGTCTCAGGGACCCTCAGTACTGGACTGGGGAAGGTCTGAGCCACCGAGAGCCCTGTTAGAGTTGCCTGAGCCGGGCAGGTTCTCTCTGGAGGTGCCCGGGGACCACGGGCTCTTAGTGGCATGCGTGTCCCATGGGAGCTGGGGAAGCCATGACTTACTGGCTCTCCACCTCTGGGGGCTGGAGGGCTTGGGGCAAACTAATCCCTTGTCAACTTGAATTGACAGAAGACAAAGGGGAACACAGGCTTCATTTCAGATTAAAGCCTAAACAGACTTCCAAGCCCCTTTCCACCCTAAGGTCTCTGTTCTCATCTGCTCTGTTCCTACTTTGTGTTCCTGTTCATTAAACATTTTGTCTTGCTTTATATCTTACTGCCTTTCATCCAATTTCCAGATACTACTACGATGTGGGCAGAAGACCTCACCAATGTGTCCTGGAACCCCACCTCTCCAGAGCCCTACCCCCTCTCTGGAGCCCTGCCCCACCAGGGAAAGACAGAATCAGAATGGGGTATTGTTCAACCTGCCAATATCCATGTCTAGCAGAGAAGCAATTACATAAGCCAGATCCTCCTGCCCCCCGCACACACCTTCTGCATGCCATAAAGAATTTGGTCCATACTCCCAGAGGGGAAAGTGATAGGGAAGATGACCAGAGGGCTTTAAACTCCAATTCCATCAGGATCCGAAGTGTCTGTCACCCAGAAAACTTTTATTTTTTTTAATATTTTTTCTTTATTTTATTAAAGAGAGAGGTAGGAGGATAGAGAGAAAGACCCAGACATCACTCTGGTACACGCTGCCAGGGACTGCACCCATGACCTCATGCTTGAGAGTCCAACTCCTTAGCCACTGCGCCACCTCCTGGACAACGAAAATTCTTTTTATACCTTCAGTGAAAGGGAGGAGAATCTGGGAAACAACAGAGGGAATCGGGCAGTGTTTCTCTTATGTCAGAGTTAAAAGGAAAAAGGAAGGGCACTCAAAAGCAAAAATAGGTGTAGGTGTGACTTTGAAAGGAAGTCAACCCCACAAATAATTGTGGTCCACAATGGGTACTGTGACCTCATCTCTCCAGAGTTCTACCCCACTAGGGAACGACAGAAACAGGCTGGGCTATAGGTCCACCTGCCAGGGACCGTGTCCTACTATTACAGAAGCAATTGGAGAAGCCAGAACTCCCAGCTTCTGCACCCCAAAGAGAATGTTGGTCCATATTCCCAGAAGGCGGAGAAATGTTGGGGCAAGAGGACTAGAGGGCTCTGAACTCCAACTCCATCAGGACCCGGGGAGAGAGGAGGACAAACAGAGGGACATTTGGATGTAGTAATAGGTGTAGGTGTGACTTGGAAATTAAAAGAAGATGAGACCATAGAAAAATGGATAAAGGGGGTCGGTGGCTTAAGCGTACATGGCGCCAAGCGTACGGACTGGCCAAAGGATCCCAGTTATAGTCCCCGGCTCCCCACCTGCATGGGGGTTGCCTGACAAGCAGCGAAGGAGGTCTGCAGGTGTCTATTTTTTTCTCCCCCCCTCTGTCTCCCCTCCTTTCTCAAATTCTCTCTGTCCTATCCAACAAAAACATCAATAGCAACAGTAACAATAATGGCAACAACAAGGGCAACAAAAAATGGGAATAAATGGCCTCCAGGAGAGTGTGTTCGTGGTGTAGGCACCAATCCCCAGCAATAACCCTGGAGGCAAAAAAAAAAGGAAAAATGGACAAATATTTACAAATATAGAAGATAGTTGTAGAAATTTTACTTAACCAATGTCTGCAACCTTAAGAGAACTATTATCGCTTACAATGAAGGGAGTGTGGCTAAAGAACTTTGATGGCAGACTTCCCTGGACAGACGACCCCACCAAAGTGTCCTGGAGCTCTGATTCCCCAGAGCCCTGCCCCACTAGGGAAAGAGAGAGGCAGGCTGGGTGTATGGATCAACCTGTCAACGCCCACGTTCAGCGGGGAAGCAATTACAGAAGCCAGACCTTCCACCTTCTGCATCGCACAATGACCTTGGGTCCATACTCCCAGAGGGATAAAGAGTAAGAAAATTATCAAGGGAGGGGATGGCATACGGAATGCTGGTGGTGGGAATTGTGTGGAGTTGCACCCCTGTTTTGTTGTAACATTATAAATCAATATTAAATCACTAATAAATTTTAAAATAAAGAAAGTGAAGGCAGGAACTACTTAGGAAAATATATATGCACATATATATATATATATATATATATATATATATATATATATATATATATATATATATTCAACCCATATCTGTGACCTGGGGAGAACTACTGCAGTTTCCTATGGAGGAGATGGGGACACAGAGCCTGAGTGGTGGGAATGGTGTGGGATTATACTACTATGTTATAATATTGTATAATGGTCTTTTTGGTCACTACCAGGCCACCCCATCATCTGGGCCTCTAGTCAGGGAATTTATGGATTCCAACGTAGATATGATGGGTCTAGACCCCTAACAGATCCCTCTCTCCACCATCTCTGGTTATTTCCAACAGGAGCTTCATCAAACCCTCTTGTGGGCCTCTCCAGGACCTTGGTGTCAATGTAGAACAGTGGTAGGGACTCCTCCACTCTCTGAAGGGAGGTAGGCTCAGCCTACTCTTCCCGTCAAGGAAGACTGGTCCTGAAATGGGTGCAGCTTAGAATGTTCCAAGCTGTGAGCATGGAATCGGAGCTCAGACGGACAGGGAGGGATGAAGAGGTTATATAAGCTCCATATATATATATCATACATCTCCTAGGTCAAATCAATGAGATTTACAGTTGATGGTTTTTGCATACTTTCTTCATCTTTGGGAGCTATTTGCCTGGTCCAGCTTTCTAGTTCTTTTTTTTTAAATTTATTTCTTTATTGGAGAATTAATGTTTTACATTCAACAGTAAATACAGTAGTTTGTACATGCATAACATTCCCCAGTTTCCCATTTAACAATACAACCCCCACTATGTCATTTATCATCCTTCATGGACCTGTATTCTCCCCACCCACCCACCCCAGAGTCTTTTACTTTGGTGCAATATGCTAGTTCTCTTGCCAACTCTGACACCATCTTCCCAGAAATTACTTTTAGCGTGCTTAAATGGTAGCTATCGGGCTCAGGCAAAAACTACTCAAGTCATGGGCCCCCTGGAATATACCTAAAATAGACTTCCTACTTCTTCCCATATGAAGACACTTAGCCCCACCTGCTCTAGTCTTACCTTAGGTTCCTGTTTATTAAACAATTTGTCCTACTTTATCTTACCGCATTTCATCCACCAAGAGGCAGAAGCTATAATGGCTCCATCCTGACTTCCCTGGGCAGACGACCTCACCAATATGTCCTGCAACCTCTCCTCTCCAGAGACCTACCACACTAGGGAAAGACAGAAACGGGCAAGGCCTCTGACACGGTTCCTCACGGCAGTCAGGGTGGTGGTCACCATCCTAAGATTGTGATTCTTGGTGAAGTAGTGGCAAGAAGTTGATCAGAAAGGAGCCCTGGGGCGGCCAGCATTCCCGGTGCCCTGGCAGCAGCTGGACTGGTGAGAGGCCAATGAGTCCCTGCCAACTTGAAATTCGTCTTCTGGCAACTCCAGTGACCCTGTGCCAAGGCGTCTCCACACAGGAGGCAGAGGTCCAGTCCACCTCCACAATCAAGATCGTCTCAAGACCCTGAACACTCCTTGACGGAATATATTCACCATCTTAAAAAAATCCAGCAAAGACTCAGGGGGCTGCCACCAGATTCCACGTCAAAGAAATACTGCCACCAGAAGAACAAACAATGAATAAAGTCCTGTGGCTCCAGTGGTGGCACTTCCACTCAAGGGAAAGGTGTGTTGGTCCTTTCCCTAAGGAAACTGGAGGGTGTGGGGAATCCGAACACCATTGCTGTCACATTGAAGCATTGCCGCAAAGCCAAACGCAGTGTTCAGTGGGTCTTAGCTCCTGACTCAGAGGGGAGTGTGTGTGTTGGTGCCGGCTGTGCAGCCAGTTCCATGGGGCACAAGCAGTGGCTTTCTGATGTTTATCGTCTGAGTGTGCACATGGAAACTGGGTTTTAAAACAGAGACACAACAAACAAAAGGGGAATAAAGTGAAAGCACTGATAAAAAAGAAATAGACTGGGCATATAGCTTGACCTGCCAATGACTACGCTCAGTGGAGAAGTAATCACAGAAGCGGGGCACGGTGGTGGTGCACCTGGTTAAGTGCACATGTTACAATGCACAAGGACCCAGGTTCGAGCTCCCAGTCCCCACCTATAGGAGGAAAGCTTTGCAAGTGGTGAAGCAGTGCTTAGGTGTCTCTCTGTCTCTCTACCTCTCTGTCTTCCCCTTCCCTCTTGATTTCTGGCTGTCTCTATCAAATAAATAAGAGATGTTTACAAAAAAGTAATTACAGAAGCCAGACCTACCACATCCTATCTGCATCCCATAAAGAATTTTGGTCCATACTCCCAGAGGGATAAAGAACAGGGAAACTTCCAATGGAGGGGATGGGTTACAGAACTCTGGTGGTGGGAATTGTATGGAATTATTTCCCATCTTATCCTAAAATCTTATGAATCATTATTAAATCACTGTAAAAAAAAGTACTGAGTGTCATTTGTTGTATACAAGCCACTATGAGCTTTATGGAATCTGGCCACAGATTAGATTAGGTAGGAAATAGAACTAGGATTTTAGTGGGGTCTAAATTAACCTCAATTAAATTTTATTTGTTTGATGATTCCAGTAAAGGTTATTATAGGGGCATTAATTGTTCTTTGCTTGACATATATTTTTCCCAGAGGTGAGGATCACAAAGCTTCGCATCCATTCCACTGCAGGACCACTTGGCTAGGTTGCCAGATAGCTTCTGAGCAATGTTATTTAGAAGTCACACACAAGGGGATGGCAGGCAAAAGAGTCAAGGGGCCTAAGCTGTGCATGGACTTAAGGGTCTTCAGTCACCTTTGCAGTAGCTCCTTGGCTAGGGTTCAGGTATGTGGGCTGGTATGTGAAGTGGACTTTTAAAATGTACCTGTAGGGGCTAGGTAGCAGCGCACCTAACCTAGTAGAGCACACATGTTACTATGTGCAAGGACCTGGGTTCTAGCCCCAGGTCCCTATCTGCATGCAAGGCTCTCTCTCCCTCTCTCTCTCTCTCTCTCTCTCTCTCTCTCCCTCTCTCTCTTTCCTGCTCAGTCTTTCTCTCCCGCTCAATCTCTCTCTCCCGCTCAATCTCTCCCTCCCTCCCCCCTTTCTCCTGTATCCTCCTTCCCTCCTGATTTCTCTCTATCTCTATCCAATAAATTAAAAAGTTAAAAATACTTCAAAATAAAATGTAAAATACACCTGGAGGCAGCCTCTTAAGTGATGTTGAGCACACTTTCCAGGAAGCTGGGGAGCCTGGGAGACAGCATAGTGGTTCTGAAAAGCCTTTCATGCCTGAGGCTGGGACGGTTCTATGTTCAATACTAAGCACCACTGTAAGCCTCAGCTGAGCAATGCTCTGGTTCAAAAAACAAAGGCAAAGCAACACGCAGGTACACCTGGTTACGTGCACATGTTACCAGGCTCGAAGACCCGGGTTTGATTCCCTGCTTCCCTCCTGCACGGGAGAAGCTTCAGGAGCAGTGAACCAAATAATTACACACGTTTCACGGTCTCTCTCACCCCTCTATATCTCCTCCCTTCTCATTTTTCTCTTTGTCCTATCAATCAAACAAACAGAGAAATTGGCTGCCAGGAGTAGTAGATTCATTGTGCAGGCACTAATCCAGCGATAACCCTGCTGGCAATCAGAAAAAATAGATATATTTTTATTTTGCCTGTAGGGTTGTAGTTGGGCTCGGTGCCTGCACTACTATGAATCCACTGCTCCAGGCAGCCCTTTTTTCCCCCACTGTTGTTGGTGGTGTCATTTCTACTCTTATTGTTGTTGTTGTTGCTGCTGCTATTGTTGTTGGCTAGGGCAGAGAGGAATTGAGAGAGGAAGGGAAGATGGAGAAAGGCAGAGAAAGATAGACACCTGCAGACCTGCTTCACCTCTTGCGAAGTGAACCTCTGCAGGTGGGAGCTGAAGGCTTGAACAGGGATCCTTGTGCCCGTCCTTGTACTGTGCACTATGTATGCTTAACCAGGGTGCACTGCAACCCAGCCCCCAATAGATATAAATTAAAAAACCCAACAAAGAACAACAAAACCAAGTAGCTGGAGAGAGAGGTGGGACAGAGCAGTCACCCGTCCTGTGGGAAATCGGGAGTAGTTGAACGAGGATAGCATCGACACTCCAGTGCTGAGTGCAAGGAGATCTGCTCTGAAGACAGCAATCAGGGACTGGCGGTTCTCTACTAACATTAGACAAAAGGGCTTTAAAACAGCAACGAGGGGCTGGTCTGTGTTGCATCTGGTTAAGTGCACACATTACCATGCGCAAGGACCCAGGGTCAAGCTATGCTCCCCATCTGCAGTGGGGAAGCTTCACAATCGGTGACGCAGAGCTGCAGGTGTCTCTGTCCATTTCACTCTCAACTTCTCTCTTTCTTATCACATGAAGGAAAAAAACAAAAGAGGAGGAGGAGGGGGAGGAGGAGGAGGAGGAGGAGTAAAAAAAGAAAGGCAAATCTGGCCATCAAGAGCAGTGTCATTGTGCGAGCACTGAGACCCAGTGATAACCCTAGCGGCATAATAAAAAAAATAAAAAAAGAAAGAAAGAGAAAAAGAAAGAAACAAATTATTACTGGAGATCAAGATAAATATTTTATTTGATGGTGCTGAAAATCAACTCTGAGGAAGTTATGAAAACTACAAACAGGGAGCCGGGTTGTAGTTCTGCAGGTGAAGCGCACATAGCACGTATGGAAGGATGCCGCTCGAGCTCCTGGCTCCCCACCTGCAGGGGGGTCATTCTGCAAGTGGTGAAGCAGATCTGCAGCTCTCTCTGTCTCTCTCCCTCTCTATCTACCCAACCTCTCTCAATTCCTTTTCCTTTTTTCTTTTTTTATTTATTATTGAATAGAGACAGAGAGAACCTGAGAGAGGAGGGGGAGATAGAGAGGGAGAAAGAAAGACAAACAGCTGCAGCCCTGCCTCACCACTTGCAAAGCTTTCCCCCTGCAGGTGGGAACCAGAGGCTTGAACCCAGGTCCTTGTGCACTGTAATGTGAGCACTCAACCAGGGGTGCCACTGCCTGGCCCTCTCCCCTCTCAATTTCTCGCTGTCCTAGCCAATAAAAAACGGAAAAAATGGCCACCAGGAGCAGTGGATTCATGGTGAAGGCACCTTGGCCCAGTGATATCCCTGGAGACGAAAAAAAAAAAAAAAAGACTACAAACAGGTGGATCTAACAACAGAGCCTAACATTATGTGAAATGAAGGCCGACAGAATGAAAGAGAAGACCACAACAATGATCAGCTGTTTTAATAATCCACATTTAAAACTGGATATAGTAACTAGGCAAAGGGTCAAAAGGAAATAGAAAGTGTAAACAAAAATAGACAAAGCCCTACTCACAGCATCTAGGGCACATTCCAGGGACAGGAAAATGCGCATCTTTTCTACATACACGGGAACAGCATCCAAGACGGGCCATATGCTTGGCCATAACATAACCCTCAGTGAACTGAAAAGTAGTGGGATCATATAAAGGATGTCTCAGACCACAATGGGAGTGGACTTAAAAAACAACAGTAGAGGGAGTTGGGCGGTAGCACAGCAGGTTAAGCACATGTGGCATGAAGTGCAAGGACCAGAGTAAGGATCCTGGTTCGAGCCCCCAGCTCCCCACCTGCAGGGGAGTCGCTTCACAGGCAGTGAAGCAGGCCTGCAGGTGTCTCTCTTTCTCTCCCCCTCTCTGTTTCCCCTCCTCTCTCAATTTCTTTCTGTCCTATCCAACGACAGCAACAACAATAATAATCATCATCACAACAATGATAAAACAACAAGGGCAACAAAAAGGGGAAAAATAGTCTCCAGGAGCAGTGCATTCGTGGTGCATACAACGAACTCCAGCAATTATCCTGGAGGCAAAAAATAAACAACAACAACAATAATAAAAAAACTAGTAGAAAGCACTCTGGGCGATTAAGATTACATAAAAATTAGGGCTGTGAAGTTGGCATGGCAGTTTAAGCAACAGATTTTCATGCCTGAGGCTCTGAGGTTCCAGGTTCAATCCCTAGCACCACCAGAAGCCAGCGCTGAGTATTGCCCCGGTTATAAATCCAGTCAACAACACTCTATACATAACCAGATGGATGAAGGATCCCAATGGAAATCAGAAAACACTGAGAGGAAGAGGTGGTGCAGCAGTAACAGCGCTGGGTTCTCAGGCATGAGGTCCTCAGCTGATCCATGCCATCGCATGTGCCAGAGATGATGCTCTGCGGCTCTCTCTCTTTCTCTCTTTCCCTCTCATAGATAAATAAGTAAACATTCTAAACATTAAAGAAGAGGTTCAAAACTTACCAAAACACAAGGTGCAGCTGAAGCAGTGTCTACAGGGACATTTTCTATAATGCCTACCTTAAAATGAAGAAAGATATTAAATAAAAATCTCCTTAACAAACCAGAATAGGGCTGGGGAGAGAGCATCATGGTTCTGCAAAAGACCCTCATGCCTGAGGCACTGCAGTCCTAGCTCCACCATAAGTGAGAGCTGAGTGGTGCTGTCTGTGGTCTGTGCGCTCTCTCTCTCTCTCTCTCTCTCTCTCTCTCTCTCTCTCTCTCTCTCCTTCTTTTTTCTTTCTCTCTCTGTACTTCTCTGATTAAAGAAAGTAAAACGTTAAAAAAAAGAAAAAAAGGATAAGAAAAGCAAAGTCATTCTGACACAGAAGAGAAGGGCAGAGGGACTGAGTATGTTCAGGAGTCTGAGACTGCGCACGGGCTGAGAATGTGCAGACAGTCAGGTATGTGAAAGCAAAGAATTGAGATGAGAGACCGGGCAGTGGGCACCTTGTTGAGCACACATGTTACAGTGTGGAAGGACCCGTGTGAGAAACCCCAGCCCACACCAGCAGGGGAAAAAGCTTTGCAAGTGGTGATGCAAGGCTAAAACTGTCTCTCTCCCTCTCTGTCTCCCCTTTCCTGTCCATTTCTGGCAGTCTCTATCCATTAAATATCCATTAAATAAACAATGATAATAACAAATTAAAGAATTGAGATGAGGAAGGTCAGAGCAAAGCATCACGTTAACATAAAGTATCAGTGAACACACTGGGTGATGTAAAGAAAACAATTCAATTTGGTCCTTACTCCCAGAGGGATAAATGTTAGGGGAGTCCGGAGAGAGAAGAGGAAAAAACACTCAGAAGTAGTAGATGTATCTTCGAAAGGAAGAGAAGGCAGGGCCATAGAAAAACATGGACAAATAGGGGACTGGGAGGCAGCGCAGCGGGTTCAGAGTACATGACATGAAGTGCAAGGACCTGCATAGGAATGTGGGTTGGAGCCCCAGGCTACCCACTGCAGGGGGGTCGCTTCACAAGCGGTGAGGCAGGTCTGCAGGTTTTTCTCTCCCTCGCTCTGTCTTTCCCTCCTCTCTCGATTTCTCTCTGTCCTATCCAACTGCAACAGCAGCAGCAACAACAACAATAATAACAACAATAACGATGATAAACAACAAGGGCAAAAAAAGGGAAAAAATAGCCTCCAGGAGCAGTGGATTCATAGTGCAGGCACCGAGCCCCAGTGATAACCCTGGAGTCAAAAAAGAAAAGAAAAATAACAACATGGATATATATATACTCATTATATGACCTTGGGAGAACTACTGCAGTTTCCATTGTAGGGAATGGGGACACAGAACTCTGGTGGTGGGGAAGGTGTGGGGTGTGGAATTTGCCCCTGCTATCTTATAATTCTGTAAATCACTAGAAAAATAGAAAATACACAATTCAGTTTATAGTAGTATAGAAATCATTATAAATGTCACAAACATTGCATTGTATAGACAATGAAAATTATTCTTAATGTTTTTATGTTCTATCAGAACAGAGAGAAATTGAAAGGGGAGAGAAGATAGAGCTGGAGAAGGAGAGTCACTTGCTTCTTTTTTTATCTTTTTTTTAAAGATTCTATTTATCTAGAGAAAGCTAGGAGGATCAAGAAAGAACCGGACATGACTCTGGGACATATGCTGCCGGGGACTGAACTCCGAAACTCAGGCTAGAGAGTCCTGTTCTTTATCCACTGCACCGCCTCCCAGACCATGACACCTGCTTCTTCACTGTTGGTGCTTCTCCTTTGCAGGAGGGGACAGGGATCATTGCAAATGGGAGAATGTGTGCTCAACAATGTGCCCCACTGCATGACCCCCACAAAATAGGGTTTTGGTAGAACTTAATGATAAGAATAATAACGATGCATATAATAATAATAATAATAATAATAATCCAATTACAATGATGCTGCTGCTGCTGCACAAAACCCAGAAACTTATTATTGTTAAGATGGTAGAAGTCTCCCATGGGAACACAGTAGTCTCTGACTCAGTTGCAACTGGCTTCTTTGCAGAATTACACCAGGTAATCTCAAAATCAGCATGGAACCATAAAGGATCACGGAGAGCTGAAATAATCATGAAAATAAGAACAAAGGTGGGGTGGAAGGACCTGGAGATGGCTCACCCAGGAGAGTGCATGCTTTACCACATGCAAAGATCTGGGTTCGAACCCCTGGTCACCACTTGGCAGCACCCGATCACAGGAACGCTTTATGAGCAGTGCAGTGGTACCAGGATGTCTCTCCTCCCTCTCTGTCTCTTCTTTTCCCAATCTGCCTTTTACTCTCTATCTGAAAGGGAAAAAATTAATTTGCCAGAAGCAGTTGAATTTGGCAGGCGTGAAGCCCCAGTGAAGCTCTGGTAGCAAGGAAAAAGAAGAAGAAGAAGGAGGAGGAGGAGGAGGAGGAGGAAGAGGAGGAGGAGGAGGAGGAGGAGAAGAAGAAGACAGAGGAAGTAGAAGAAGAAGAGGAGGGAGAGGAGAGGAAGGAGAAAAATTGGAGCGCTCCCACTTCATAATTTCAAAACTTGCCTCACAGTTGTAGCACTCAAGACTGTATCATCCTGGTATAGTAAGGATATATAACTCTACCTAAGAAACTGAGATTCCTGAAATAAGTAAGCACTGTGGTCAAATGATTTTCAACAAGGGTGCTAAAATAATTCAATGGGGAAGTAATTATTTCTTCAAGAAACGTGGTGATGGGAATTGCATGGAATTGCATCCCTGTTATACTACAATCTTGTTAATCATTATAAAGTCACTAATAAAATTCTCAAAAGAAATGTAAGTGTACACCTATGTTCATAGCAGCACAATTCGTAATAGCTAAAACCAGGAAGCAACCCAGGTGCCCAACAACAGAAGAGTGGCTGAGAAAGCGGTGGTACATATACACAATGGAATACTATGCAGCTGTTAAGAACAATGAACCCTTGGGGGTCGGCAGTAGTGGTGTGGGGTAAGTGCACATGGTGCAAAGCGCAAGGGCATAAGGATCCCTTTTTGAGCCCCCGGCTCCCCACTTGCAGGGCGGTCATTACACAGGCGGTGAAGCAGGTCTGCAGATGTCTATCTTTCTTTCCCCCTCTGTATCCCCTCCCCTCTCGATTTATCTTTGTCCTATCCAACAATGACAACAATAATAACCAAAACAATGATAAAACAAGGGGAACAAAAGGGAAAAAATAGCCTCCAGGAGCAGTGGACATGTGGTGCAGGCACCGAGCCACAGCAAGAAGCCTGCAGGCAAAAAACAAAAGTAGTAGAAAAAGAAGAACAGTGAACCCACCTTCTCCTACCCATCTTGGATGCAGTTAGAAGGAATTATGTTAAGTGAGCTAAGTCAGAAAGACAGACGAGTATGGGATGATCCCACAAATAAACAGAAGTTGAGAAAGAAGAACAGAAAGGGAAACTCAAAGCAGGATCTGAATGAGTTTGCAGTAGGGCACCAAAGTAGAAGTCTCTGGGTGGAGGGTGGGGGCAGACACTCAGGATCGCTGGGGGTGGGGAGGGAGGAGGGCATGGACACAGTCTTTTACTGGTGGGAATGGTGTTTCTGCACACTCCTATTAACTTGTGGTCCTATAAATTACTACTTAATTAATATGAGAGGGGAAAATTTGATTGAATGTATCAAACTTATTAATGCACAGACCATAGCTGTCGTTGAAATGCTGACTCTCCTAAAAGCTTAGACCAGGAGAACAGAAGCAACAGGTAGCATCGCTTCATAAGATACAGATATATATATATATATATATATATATATATATATATATATATATATATATATGAAACAACAAAGGACATAAATTATGTAGAGATCTTGTATGATACAGCAAATTCTAACAACGGAGTTATCAAAGTTAACCCAATTGCCAAATAATTTGATTATAGCAATAAGTATCTATTGCCTTCTGAAACCCTAAGACAGCAGGAACCTCCCACTTCCTCTATAAAGCCCATATTTCCCCCAGGCCTGGAACCTCTAGGGTGGGGCTCACTTTCCTGCGGGCTTCTCTCAATCCATACCAACTGATACTGCATCTGCTGATCCCAACCTAATCAACGCAATGCGTATCGCCTCTGCGTGCTTCACTTCTGGACTGTGTCCAGAGATGTCAGGCGTGCAATGCCAGCCCTTCAGCATCATTACTTTTCTTTCTCATGGGACTCCTTAATTCCATTTCGAGTAGTTCAATTCTTACAAAGCCTCAAACCCTAGATATAGACCAGGTCCCATGAGATAGGGCAGATGGACCCATGTATCCATAAATTAGGGCAAAATATATACCTGAAAGCAAAAGTGCACAATAGTTTGCAGTGAGCCAATAAATGAAGCAAGCAAGTAGAAAGGCCAAAACAGACACCATAAAGTACCTAATGAAATAGTTTCTACTTAGACCGAGATACTCTCCTCACCTACTTCCTATGGCACTTCCCTCAGTCACTCCAAAGCTAACCCTATCAAAGTAAGGACTACAAAGGCTGAATAAGGGCAAGAGACTGGCATACATTCTTTTTTATTTTTTTATTTATTTAAAAAAGGAGACAAGGGAGTCAGGCGGTGGCGCAGCGGGTTAAGCGCACGTGGTGCAAAGCGCAAGGACCAGCTTAAGGATCCTGGTTTGAACCCCTGGCTCCCCATCTGCAGGGGAGTCGCTTTACAAGCGGTGAAGCAGATCTGCAGGTGTCTATCTTTCTCTCCCCCTCTCTGTCTTCCCCTCTTCTTTCCATTTCTCTCTATCCTATCCAACACCAAGGACATCAATAACCACAACAATGTTAAACAACAAGGGCAGCGAAATGGAAAATAAATAAATAAATAAATAAATATATTAAAAAGGAGACATTAACAAAACCATAGAACAAGAGGGGTACAACTCCACACAATTCCCACCACCAGATCGCCGTATCCCATCCCCTCCCCCCGATAGCTTTCCTATTCTTTATCCCTCTGGGAGTATGGACCCAAGGTCATTGTGGGATGCAAAAGGCAAAAGGTCTGGCTTCTGTAATTGCTTCCCCGCTGAGCATGGGCTTTGACTGGTGGGTCCATACTCCCAGCCTGCCTATCTCTTTCCCTAGTAGGGTGGGGATCTGGGGAAGAGGAACTCCAGGACATATTGCTGGGGTCGTCTGTCCAGGGAAGAGACTGGCTTACTTTAATGATGACTCTTTAGTCACTATCAGGCCACCCCTATCAGCTGAGACCCTAGCCCTGGGATTCCCACACAGACGCGATGAGCCTAGACCTCGAACAGATCCCTCTCTCCATTGTCACTGGTCATCTCCATCGGGAACAACATAATGGACCCCTTTGGGGGCCCCCATAGAACCTTGCCCTCAATGTTGATCAACAATGGTAGAGAATGTTCCATCCTCAGATGGGGGGTTGGATAACATACTCTGTCTACCACCTGACGAAGATGGCTCCTGAAATTAGTGCAACTTGGAACGTTCCTACTCATGACCACAGGATGCGACTTCAGATCTGCAGGGATGCAGAGACCACATAGGCTCCTAGGCTGAATATGGGCCCCAGATCAAATCGATGTGGTTTACCGTCAACAATATTTACACACTTTTCCCATATTTGGGAGCTACTCTCTTCCCTGATCCAGCTTTCTAGCCCTTTTTCCAGCCATGATATCATCATGCCAGACAATAACTTGGGTCCACCTGCATATCAGAGGTTAGGCTCAGGCAAAACCTACGAAAGTCATAGGCCCTTTGGTATATACCTAAATAGATCTACTAGCTACTTCCAAAACAGAGACCCCCAAATCTTCATCTGCAATATTCCAGCCTTTAGGTTCATGACTAATTAACACTTTGTACGGCTTTATATATTAACTCCTTTTCAGCCACCAGGTTGCAGATGCTACCATGATGCCAACCGGAATTCCCTGGGCAGACGACCCCACCAATGTGTCCTGGAGCCACAAATCCCCAGAGTCCTGTCTCTCTAGAGAGAGAGAGAGAGAGAGAGAGAGAGAGAGAGAGAAAGAGAGAAAGAGAAAGAGAGAGGGGGGGGGTTGGGAGTATGCATCGAACTGACAACGTCCATGTTCAGTGGGGAAGCAATTACAGAAGCCAGACCTTGCACGTTCTGCATCCCATAATGACCCTGGGTCCATACTCCCAGAGGGTCAAAGAATGGGAAAGGTATCAGGGGAGGGCATGGAATACAGTGTTCTGGTGGTGGGAATTGTGCCTGTCTTATCCTATGGAGTTGTCAGTGTTTCCATTTTATAAATAAAAATAAACAAAACATTGGAAAAACAAAAAGAAAAGAAAAAAATATAAGAAAAAAGACTTTTTTATGTGAGAATTTTTTTTCTTTTTTATAAGTATTTATTAATTCCCTTTTGTTACCCTTGTTGTTTCATTATAGTTATTATTGTGTTGTTATTAATGTCGTTGTTGGATAGGATAGAGAGAAATGGAGAGAGGAGGGGAAGACAGAGAGGGGGAGAGAAAGATAGACACCTGCAGACCTGCTTCACTGCCTGTGAAGCAACTCCCCTGCAGGTGGGGAGCCGGGGGCTCAAACCAGGATCCTTACGCCGGTCCTTGCGCTTTGTGCCACGTGCGCTTAACCCGCCGCGCTACCGTCCAACTCCTGGGAAAAGTTTTCTTCTAAGAAAGTAGATCTTAAAAGTTACTCCAGGGGTCAGATGGTGGCCCACCCAGTAAAAGACATGTTACCATCTGTGAGTATCTGGATTGAAACCCTGTCCCCCGGTTTCCCTCCTTGCAGGGGGGAAGTTTCACAAGTAGTTGAGCAGACTTGCAGGCGCTGCTCCTTCATTGAGTCCATCTCCCCCTCACTATCTCTCTGTTTTTGGCCCTCTATCAAAATAGGACCACTGGGAGTGGTAGAACTATGTAGGCACTGGGCCCCAGCATTACCCCTGATGGCAAAAGCTAATTAAAAAATCTGAACTATGTGTGGTACTAGATATGAACTAGACACAATCAACTGTTACAACTTCAAATGCAGACCTTAAAAGTCCAAATCACAGACTAAGAACAGGCGAAGGCAACTCAATAGATATCTCTCCAAAGAGGAGTGCTGTGCAAGTAGCCAGGAAGCGCCAGAAACCACGCTCAGTTAGGACAATTCGCCCACAGGGCCACCGATGCAAATTCAAGTGAAATACTAAGATAGCCTTCCAAATCCACTATGACGATTACAGTAGAAGAGACAGTTCGTAACAAGCACGAGCCTGGATCTGATGGGGTTGGGAGCTACTACTACAGGCATGTAAAAAGATGTGGCCATCCTGGACAACATTCCGGCCATCCCTCAGTCCTTTCATAGAGCAACGCCACAGGACCCAACAAGTCCACTTGTAGGAGTATACTCGGGAGAAGTGAAGCCACATACACGCAGAAAGAGACGTACGTGAAAGTTCAAAACAGTCCATACATGTTCATAGCAGCCCAAAGCTGAAACCCCAACTGTCTCTACATTGAAGAGTGAATATACATCAGTGGGGCTCGGTGGTTCCCCTAGTAGAGCACACACGTTATCCTGCATGAGGACCCGGAGCCAAGTGCCCACCTCCCATCTGCAGGGGGAGGTGGGGGGTGGGGGCAGCTTCCTGAGTGGTGGGGCAGTGGTGAAGTTGTCTCTTTTTCCTTCTCTCCCTCTTTGTCTCTGTCTCCCACCTTTCCAAAAAATGGCTTCCGGGAGTGGTGGGTTTGTGCAGGCAGTGAGCCCCAGGGATAAATATAGGATGAAAGAAGGATGCCTGAATATATATACACCGTGTTCAACAAATACCATGAAACAATATTCAGCTGTAAAAGGGCCATGAAGCAGTGACACACCTGTGACAGGGATACATCTGAAAACCTCTTGCTAAGTGAAAGAAGCTGGTCTGAAAGGGCCACCTACTGCAGGCTTCTGTTTACATGCCATTTTGTCCAGAGTAGGCGAATCTACAGAGATAGAAAGCACATTAGGTGATGCCTAGGACTTGAGTGGGTGGGTGGGTGGCTGGGGAGACAAGGGGCTGGGGGGTGGGAGCTGAAGGGGCAGGGGTCTCACTTTAGGACGGTGGACATGTTCCCTTGGGTGACTGTTTGATAGGCTAGATAGAAACTGAGAGGTGTGCGGGAGGGAGATAGAGGGGTAGTGAAGAAAACAAGTAAATGCCTAAACAGAATGGAGAGGTAGTGAGGAAGAGAAACCTGCTTCACCACTTGTGAAGCTTCCCTCCTGCAGGTGGGGAGCAGGGCTCAAACCCAGGTGCCTGTGCAAGGTAACGTGTGCTCTCAACGGGGTGCCCTACAAACTGCCCCCCAAAGTACTCTTTTTAAAAATATTAATTTTTGTTATTTTCGAATAAAGACAAAAAGAAATTGAGAGGGAAGGGGGAGGCAGAGAAGGAGAGACACCTGCAGCACTGCTTTCCCTCTGTTGACACTCCCCTCACCTCGCAGGTGGCAGCTCGAGACTTGAACCCAGGTCCTTGAGCTCTGTGTAACATGCACGCGCTGCTCTGGCTGTGCCACTGACGGCAGGAACACATTCGAAGATTCATGCTTGTCACTACAGCACAATTTGTGGACATACTAAAGCGCATTTCATTGAGTGATATCAATGGGCAGGTGGATTCCTAGAAGTCATCAGAGAGAGAGTCCTGACTCCAGAAGGCCAGAGTCTGCTCTGACTTTGGTATTTAGTCTGCACTCAGGTGAGGTCGAGCAGGTCCCACAAAGACCACACTGGCCGTTTTCTGAGTATTCTGCAAGGGCAGCCACCACAGCTAGCACCATGGGCCTGCACTAGAGGATGAGAAGAGGCAAGTCTAGCATGTCAGGACACTCAGCAGGTATCTGACACGGAATCGTATGCACATGTCAGAACTGATTCCAAAACTTAAAAAAAAAAAAAAAACTTTTCACCTAAACGTGTTTTTTCCCAACTACATTATATTTATACTTATTTATTTTTAAATATTTATTTATTCCATTTTTTAAAAATATTTATTTTATTTATTTATTCCCTTTTGTTGCCCTTGTTGTTTTATTGTTGTAGTTATTATTGTTGTTGTCGTTGTTGGATAGGACAGAGAGAAATGGAGAGAGGAGGGGAAGACAGAGAGGAGGAGAGAAAGATAGACACCTGCAGACCTGCTTCACCGCCTGTGAAGGGACTCCCCTGCAGGTGGGGAGCCGGGGTTCGAACCGGGATCTTTATGCCGGTCCTTGTGCTTTGCGCCACCTGCGCTTAACCCGCTGCGCTACAGCCCGACTCGCTATTTATTCCCTTTTGTTGCCCTTGTTGTTTTATTGTTGGAGCTATTGTTGTTGTTGTTGTTGTTGTTAATGTCATCACTGTTGGATAGGACCGAGAGAAATGCAGAGAGGAGGGGAAGAGACAGAGAATGGGAGAGAAAGACAGACACCTGCAGACCTGCTTCACCGCCTGTGAAGTGACTCCCCTGCAGGTGGGGAGCCGGGGGCTCGAACCAGGTTCCTTACTCGATCCTTGTCCTTTGCACCCGACTCCCTCCTGACTACATTCGAAAACTATGGTGGTAGCAGTGCTGTTTCGTTTGGTGTTGCACAGCATGAGTCTGGCTCCAGGTCAACAAATCAAAAGTCAGAGTAGGAGCCGGGTGTGGCACCTCTGGTTGAACACACATCTTAACAGTGTGCAAGGAAGGACCCAGGTTCAAGCCCCGCACACGGGGAGGTTAAGCAGCAGAGACTAATGACCACCGATTTCTCCTTTGTGCTTCCTCCAGCACCCATCTTTCCACACCAGTATTTACCCTCTGGATATTTCATCTCACCTTTGTGTTGCTCTTCAAGTTCCAGAATGGAGCCACTTATTACAACTTTTCCGAAGCTGCCCTCAACTACAGGTTGGAAAAGCAATTTTCAACACTCATCTGATGACTGTGTCATTCGGGAAAGTCCTGTCGTCTCGATTTTAAACTGCCTGGCCAGTGAAATAGCTACTTGGCTAGTGCATTGCTTTGTCATATGCGTGACTCTGATTTAGGCCTGTCTCCCACCGCCTCCAAGGACGCTTCAGTGCTGGGGTCCCTTTCTCTCACAGCCCCCCTGTTTCTTTCTAAAGAATAAAATAAAGTTTAAGGGAGCCGGGGCTGTGGCACACTTGGTTAAGTGCACATATTACCATGCATAAGGACCCGGGACTGAGCTCCTGCTTCCCACCTGCAGGGGGCCCTTTAGAGAGCTGAAGCAGGGCTGCAGGTGTCTGTCTTTCTCTCTCCCTCTCTAGCTCACCTGGCCCCTCAGTTTCTCTCTGTCCCAGCCAGTGTAATAGAGAAAAAAATAATAAAGTAGGCAAAAGAAAAAATAGTTCCAGCACCAAGCCCTAGCGATACTCTGGTGGCATTTAAGAAAAAACAAGTCAGTCATATAAAAAATTTGTTTTAAAAATTACATGTGAACCCTCAGTGCCAACTCTTCTCAGTTCCCTACAAAAAAAAAAAACATTCGCACTTGCACATGCTGTGATCTTATCGAAAGTAATGTTTGTGGAATTGGCATATTGCACCCAAGTAAGAGACTCTGGGGTGGGTGGGTGCGGAGAATACAGGTCCATGAAGGATGATAAATGACATAGTGGGGGTTGTATTGTTAAATGGGAAACTGGGGAATGTTATGCATGTAGAAATTATGGTATTTACTGTTGAATGTAAAACATTGATTCCCCAATAAAGAAATAAATTAAAAAAGAAAGTAATGTTTGCTCATTCCCACAACAAGCAGCTTTTGGGAGGCTGCTCAATGCGAGACCATGCAAGCTCTGTGGAGAATAAATAGGTGTCCTGTGCAAGAGCTTGGTACACCCAGGAATAAAGACACGCTGGAGAACGCTGCCGCCCGAAGCAGATCAACGCCAGGCTTGCAGTTGGTCTGTGGCGCTTGGACTAGTGTGTCCAAGGCGTGAAGGGGCCAGAGAGAGCCAGGAAATGAATGAAGACTCCAGAGAAGGGAGGAGAGGGGGGTGGGAAAGAGGTTGCCAGTGGATGTGCGTAAACTCACAGGGAAGGGTGTCTGTGTCAGCCCGGCCACGGGCTCCCTGCCAGAGCTCTCAGTCTTGTGGCATAGGATGGGACGAAGGAGCTGCTAGAAGGGAGGGACAGGGATTTAGAGGTGAAGAGAGTGTGCCTGGGGCCCCAGGGTTCTCCTGCAGTGTGAGCTGCAGTGATGCTTCTGGGAGCCTGGGCACAAGCCCCCGCCCATGGCCTTGGCCAGCCCACACCCCAGGGAGGGCAAGAGCCCAGACTCTGCTGGGCGCAGGCCGCTCCACCGCACTGGGACTCTGCCAGCACCGGCAAGGCTTCCCTCCCAGCACGATGGCTGCCCTGTCTACTGGGGCAGCAGAGACACCTGCGCCATATTGGGCCCCATTTCCAGGCAAACTCCGAGAAGTGTGTGTGTGTGGGGGGGGGCGGGGGGAGTGCTCTCGCGAGGGCAGCAAGATCTCCGCAGTCTGAACTCCCAGGACCCCCTTCCAAGAGAAAGAGGGCGCGATTCCAGAAGGATATCCGGGAAAAGTAGCCTCTTTGGGTAGTAAAATTGTTTCTAAACCTTGCGAGAGGCTCGGGAGAGCAGTGGTTCTGCACAAGACTTAACTACTTGAAACCCCAGGTTCAATCCCCAACACTACCATGAGACCCCAGGTTCAATCCCCAACACTACCATGAGACCCCAGGTTCAATCCCCAACACTACCATGAGACCCCAGGTTCAATCCCCAACACTACCATGAGACCCCAGGTTCAATCCCCAACACTACCATGAGACCCCAGGTTCAATCCCCAACACTACCATGAGACCCCAGGTTTAATCCCCAACACTACCATGAGACCCCAGGTTCAATCCCCAACACTACCATAAGCCAGAGCTGAGCAGCGAGTGCCCTGGTATAGAGTGTGTGTGTGTGGGGGGGGGGAGAAATTGGAAGGGGAGAGAGACAGAGATAAAGAGTGAGAAAGGGAGTGAGAAAATAGAGAAGTATTGTAGACTATGCAGTTAGAAGACATTTGGATGACATACATGTTTTTGCATGGTGAAAAGCTTTATCAATCTGGTTTCCATGTTCCCTCTGCATTCCCCCCTTGTATTTGGTCTTTCCCATGATCTGCAGGTTCCCAAGTGCCTGGTGCACGTTGAAAGGGCAGCAGAGTGGCTGGACAAAGGGAGATAAATGGGAGGCAACATCCTGAGCCAAAGCCATTTCCAGTCTGAATGTGTCCCAGTAGGTGGAACCTGGAGTAACAGGTTATAGGACAACTCAATGCAGTGGAGACGGTAAATAGCAAGCAGGAGACACCCATTCAGGAGACAATCAAAGACCCTCTCAGCAGTGGGCATGCCGGGGCAGAGGTGCAATCATGGACGTTCCCCACTCGCAGCGGGCTCTGGGGGCTCTGGAGTAGCACGAAGCTCTCTCTCTGCAAAAGCCAAGTTCCCCTTGAACGCTTTGATGATGGTCTGCAGTCAGGAGGGTAGGCACAGAAACAAACAAAAGAGGAAGAAATTGCAGTAGACAGCCAGGCAACAAAAGTGCAAGCCTAAAGAGAAACGCTCCCGGGACGTTCTTCCTTTAGCAAGGAAACACAAGTCCCGGAAACAGGCAGCACTGAACTCCCTGGAGAGGAGAGGAACTGGTGGCAGCCAGCCTTGCCTCCTTGTCTGAAATCCCTTCACAATGTGACCACTGTATTCCCAATCAGCCACAATTCTCTCTTGGGGGAAATTTTTCTTCTTCATCATCCAGTAGAAATGTATATAGAAAAATTCATCCCTGCCTGCAACCATTTCGGCCTGTGATGCAGTACTTGGAATTGCACGCATAGTTTTTTTCTTTGTTTTTTGTTTTTGCCTCTGGGGATCGGTGCCTGCACTAGGAATCCACTGCTCCTGGAGGCCATTTGTTCCCATTTTTGTTGCCCTTGTTGTTATTATTGTTATTGCTATTGGATAGGACAGATAGAAATCGAGAGAGAAGGGGGAAGACAGAGGTGGGGAGAGAAAAACAGACATCTGCAGACCTGCTTCACCGCTTGTGAAGCGACCCCCCCCCCCCGAAGCTGAGGAACTGGGGCTCCAGCCAGGATCCATATGCAGGTCCGTGTGCTTAGCGCCACAAGCGCTTAACCCACTGCTGCGCTACCCCCGGCCCCTCACACGCATACTTGCTAACACTCAACTAGGTCACAGAGACCTCGCCTAGAGACAACTTCCGCCTACCTGGCTTAACAATGCAGAGTGGACAGCCCCGAGGGCTTGTCAACAGCACAGCCCATCTGCTGTTATTGCAGGTGTTTTCTCTTATGGTAGACAGTGTACCACTGTTTCAATTTCTCTCCCCCCACCCCCCAGTGTGTTTGTGTTTCTACTGGGCAGTTATTTGAAAACAGCAACATGAACAAAGAAAGGTGTGTCTCCCTTCTCCTCCTACCCTGCTCCTTGCCCCTCACATTCCACTTCTTATTTTGTTTTTACTACACTCTGGTAGGACCTAGGCTTGAGCGTGTGTGATTTCACACTATTGGTCCAACTCATCACGTGGTACTGAAGCTTACCCCACTGCCGTGCACTCTCACGTGGTATGCATGGCTTGAACCTGCTCTGCCTGCGTGGGCGCACACATACACACACACACAGACACACACACACACAGACACACACACAGACAGACACAGACACACAGACACACAGACACAGACACACACACAGACACAGACACAGACACACAGTCACACACACAGAGAGACACACAGACACACACAGTCACACAGACACACACAGACACACACACACCCCGCAGAGTAGTACCAGGTGAGCTGACTCAGTGGCCCTACTGGCTTCTCTGAAATGGAGTGAGGATTCTGTGTCAAGGCTCAGGGACCTTCATTCCTGGCTTTATGCAGTGCTAAACTGAGAGGTGCCCTGTCAGTGTTCCCTGAATGGGGCTGGCTCCTTTGAGAGGTGCATTGGGACATGCCACTCATCTACTGAGAACAATGAAGTGACAGTTGTCATGTCATCTTGAAAAGAGCTTGAAGGAATCCTATTAAGTGAGTTAAACCAGAAAGAGAAAGCTGAGTATGGGATGATCTTACTCAAGGGCAGAACTTGAGAGACAAGAACAGAAAGGAGAAAAAGAAAGTAGAGCCTTCTGTTGCATTGCACCCCTGCAAAGGACTGGGGGGAGGAGGGGGAGGGAGAGGGGAGGGGACTTCAGATCCTGGGGAGTGTCAGGGAAGGCGGCCTAGGCTGGGGGACTAAGTGTTTTGCAGACACCTATCCTGCTGACAGGAGAAATTTTGCCCATGTGTCAACAACTTAATTTACTGTAAACCATTAACGCCCCCAACAGAAAGGGAGAGAAAGAAGCTTGGTGTCACACGTGTCCCACATGAGCCTGGAAAGACATGATGTGCTCTCCACCTTGTGTGTGTGTGTGTGTGTGTGTGTGTGTCTCCAAGGAGTGGGGAGGGGGGTGGCTTGAAGGGTTAGGAAAACCCTGATCCTGGCCTTATGGGAACTTCCTCTTGACTCTTGTTTTATTCTCTACCTCATTTATTCTATTCTCTCTCCCCTCTATTTTCTGTAGGTCAGCTATTTTGTTACCCTGTTTTGATACTATATTAGGTTGTTTAGCTATATGTGCTCTTGGCTCAGCTATTTCAGCTTTTTAAAATATATATCTGTAAAATGGAAATACTGACAAGACTATAGGATAAGAGGGGTACATTTCCACACAACGCCCACCCCTAGAGTTCCATATCCAATCTCCTCCCATGATAGCTTTCCTATTCTTTTTCCCTCTGGGAGTATGGAGCCACTCTAATCACCTCCAGATGGTGTTTTCTTTCGGAGTCTCATTTGCTGTTTCCCCATTCCTGATGATACTATTGTCAAACTTTTTCCTCACGCCTGTGACTAATATCTCAATTAGTGTTTGGATCTTGTCCTCAAAACCCTTTGAGGGAGTTTTATCTCGGCTTTTGTCCTGGTTTATTTCTCTAATGTTTCTTCTCAGTTTAACCATTGTATATGGTGTGTTATGAGGTCCCTCTCTCAGTACCATTCAATCTACTAACACATTTGCCTTGACTGACTTGTCAAGGAGAGCAGAGACACATCTGCTGCTACTCTGTGCTGATTATTGATGGCTAGCAGGTGGTGCTATTGTGATCTCTAGGTTTCTCTTGTTTTTTTTTAAAATTAATTAATTAATTAATTTTCCTTTTTGTTGCCCTTGTTGTTTAACATTGTTGTGGTTATTAATGTCGTTGTTGTTGGATAGGACAGAGAGAAATGGAGAGAGGAGGGGAAGGCAGAGAGGAGGAGAGAAAGACACCTGCAGACCTGCTTCACCGCTTGTGCAGCGACTCCCCTGCAGGTGGGGAGCTGGGGGCTCGAACTGGGATCCTTACACAGGTCCTAGCGATTTGTGCCATGTGCGCTTAACCCGCTGCGTCACCGCCCGACTCCCAGTTTCTCTTGTTTGTATGATCCTGGGTGGGTGGGATGAGAATGAGAGAGAAAGACACATGCAGACCTGCTTCACTGTTTGTGAAATGACCACCCCCTGCAGGTGGGGAGCCGGGGGCTCCAACCCAGATCCTTACACCGGTCCTTGTGCTTTGAACCATGTGTGCCTAACCCAATGAGCTACCTACTAACCGATCCCCTATAAATCGAGTTTTAACATATTTACTGTTCTTGCTAAAACAATTGCTGTGAGCAGAGTGCTGAGAGATAATATCCCCCCAACCCAAGTTAACAATTTAAGTCATTGCTACAAGGGCCCTGGCAGGTAGATCTGTCCTTCAGGGTCACAGTTACAAAGGAGGCACAATATGATCAAAGTACTAAATGTCACTGAGTAACATGCTTTGAAATGGGTGGTTTCAAGCTATTTAGAAATTTTGACACTAAAAAGTATTAGGTAAAAATATTCTTGGGCGGGGGTCAGGTGCTAGCGCAGCAGGTTAAGTGCACATGGCATGAAGCACAAAGACCAGTGCAAGGACACCAGTTCGAGCCCCTGGCTCCCCACCTGCAGAAGGAGGTTGCTTCACAAGCGGTGAAGCAGGTCTGCAGGTGTCTATCTTTCTCTCCCCCTCTGTCTTCCCCTCCTCTCTCAATTTCTTTCTGTCCTATCCAACAACAATGACATAAATGACAACGATAATAATAACCACAAAAACGTTAAAACAAGGGCAACAAATGGGGAAAAGTAGCCTTCAGGAGCAGTGGGCTCGTGGTGTAGGCACCAAGCCCCAGCAATAATCCTGGAGGCAAAAAAAAAAAAATATATATATATATATATATATTCTTGGGCTGGGGTAGAAAGCATAATGGTTATGCAAAGAGATTCTCATGTCTGAGGCTCCAAAATCCCAGGTTCAGTCCCCTACACCATAAGCCAGAGCATATCAATGCTCTGGTAATAACTAACTAAATAAATAAATATTATTTATATGTGGACTTTACTAAGGGCACAAATGCAATGAAATGTGAGAGAAGGCATCAACTTGAATGCAACTAGCCTCTTTGTAAATATTGGCCTTCCCTAGAATCAATCCTACTCTCACTACATCTAGTTTTTTTTTTCTTGGTACTTATTGCCCGTCTTATTATTATTATTATTAAGTATCCATCACAAATGTATTATGCATTAGGAAGCTTAAATTAAAAACCAAAAATGAGCCTTCTGGGAGGCATGGCCATGGAATAACAGGGATCAATTTGTCTCTCCTCCCAAAACAACAAATAAATACAACAGGGGACCCAACTGACTCCAGCTGAAAGACCCAACTGATCTACAGCTGAAAGATCTGCAGCCTTAGGTGGGTGCTCGTGTGCGGTTAGGGCAAGAAGGGGTACGGGTTGTAGAACAGCAAAGTCAAATCAGAGCTCCAGGTGGGACTGGACAGTAGGTAGCGCAGTGGGTTAAGCACACATGGTTCAAAGCACAAGGACTGGTGTAAGGATCCGGGTTGGAGCCCCTGGCTCCCCACCTGCAGGGGTGGGTACTGTCACAAGTGGTGAGGCAGGTCTGCAGATGTCTTTCCCTCTCTTTCTCTGTCTTCCCCTCTCTCGATGATTTATCTCTGTCCTATCCAACAATGACACCAATAACAATAATAAAGAAAAAACAAAAACAAACAAACAAACAAACAAAAAAACCACCTTGATTTACAAAACAAAATGGCAGCCCAGGAAGTGATTTAGTGTTCAGAGCACTAGGCTCTGAAGCATGAAGTCTTACCTTCAGTTCTTGGCATTGCATGTGTCAGACTGATGCTCTGGTGTGTGCCATCTCTCTCTTTCTCATTTATAAATAGATTTAAGAAAGAAAATATAAGAATGATCAGAAACTCTCTCCCTTCTTTTCATTCACATTGCTTTGGTCCTTTGGAACAATAAGAAGAGCTAAGACCTGTTACAAGCCCAAGTTTGAGTTTAATTTATTTTCACATGTACTTCCTTTTTTGAAGAATATAAGCATTTTTAATATTTTATTTCAATGACGGATAGAGATACAGAGAAAGAAAGATACAGAGAGAGAGGGGGAGAGGGGGAGATGGAGGGGGCGGGGAAGACAGGCTAGAATCTGCTCAGCTCTGGCTTCTGGTAGTTTTGGAGATTGAACCTGGGACCTCAGAGCCTCAGGCAAGAGAACCTTCTGCAGAACTGTTATGCTGTCCCCAGGCTTTCCACCGCTTATTTTGAAGTGGGTTTTTTGGTCTGTAACTCTGTGACATTGTGTCACATATCAATTCATACATACAACCATCACTATAACGAGAACACAGGACTTCAGTCCATCCAATCTCCTTGTTATTATACAGACTATTCTTTTCTTTTTTAAAAATATATATTTTCTATTTTTTAAATGTTTATATTTATTTATTTATTCCCTTTTGTTGCCCTTGTTGTTTTATTGTTGTAGTTATGATTATTGTTGTCATCATTGTTGGATAGGACAGAGAGAAATGGAGAGAGGAGGGGAAGACAGAGAGGGGGAGTGAAAGACAGACACCTGCAGACCTGTTTCACCACCTGTGAAGAGACTCCCCTGCAGGTGGGGAGCCGGGACTCTAACGGGGATCCTTACTCTGGTCCTTGCGCTTTGCGCCACCTGCGCTTAACCCGCTGTGCTTATTTATTTTATTTTAATGACAGAGAAGTACAAAATATAGCAAGGAAGTGGAGAGACCAGAGCACTGCTCAGCTCTGGCTTATGGTGGTACTGGTGATTGAACCTAGGACCTTAGTGTCTCAGTCATGACACCCTTTTGCGTAATCACTACACTATTGCCCCAGCCCATTTTTTTCCTAAGTAAATAGCAAAAAGACAAAGTTTATGTGTAAGATTTTATTTTTTGTGTCATAAAAGGACACAAGAATGTGTTTTTGCATTTCTATTTCTGTTGAAGAGTTTCTTAATCCGGGGCCAGTTGGTGGTGCACTTGGTTGAGCACACATGTTAAAATGCATAAATACCCAGGTTTGAGTCACCGGTCAACACCTGCAGGGGGAAAGCTTTGAGAGTGGTGAAGCAGTGCTGCAAGTGTCTCTCTGCCTCTCTTCCTCTCGATCCCCTGCTTTCCTCTCGATTTCTGGCTGTCTCTATCCAATAAATAAATAAAGCTAATAAAAAATTAAAAAACAGTTTCTTAATCCCAGAATTCCTGATATTTGCTGTTAGACATCCTACTGATTTTTGCCCATGTCTGATGCTTGTAAGGAACATGTCTCCTTGTTGTTTTGGTACCAGGTACATCCCTTTGTTTAAAACCACGAGGCTGGCTTACTGCCAGACCCCAGGCTGTCCTTTAGTGCAAACTCCTGTGCTCTGAGGCTGAGGTCTGGAGTTGGTCATGAGTTAAAGGATAGACTGAAGGAAGCCACAAGCCTTATCCATGAACTCTGACAGCCTGAACCCCACCCAGGCTCTAGGGGTTGTGTAAGGGTGACCTGAGAATAAATTCAATTTCTTCTGGCATCAAAGGAGTGTACCTAATGTGATGACTTTCAGACAGTGGCTAGTATAGGAAATTTCTAGACACTCTGACCTGTGCTCTGATCTCCTCCCCCCCCCCCCGTACTGTGTCCTGACCTTTATCTATGTGATGTATGTTCACTTGAAAACCACTAAACCACTTTTGATCTTCCACATTCTTCTGTGATGTTATGCATAGCTCTCAATAAATAAAAACGGTGCTGGAATTCTGGTGGCTGGAGGCACTCGGTGTAGTCTCACTCTGAGACACAGCTGATGGCAGCCCTCTGGACTGTCACTTGGTGATAAGTGATAGAGTGATCCTTCAGTCCTACGACATGTTGGATTCCAGGATCCCAGCAGTAACCCCAAATTTGCTATATATTCCCATAAAGAACACTTTTGGGGTCTGGGGAGATAGCACATAATGATTCTACAAAAGGACTCTTCTTGTGCCTGAGGCACTAGAGTTCCCAGGTACAATCCCAAGCACCACCATAAACCAGAGCAGAGTGATGCTCCGGCATATCTCTCTCTCTCTCTCTCTCTCTCACACACACACACACACACACACACACACACACACACACACACACACACACACATAATAGGGACTGACTATAGTGTTTTCTCATGCCTCCTCATCTCCTTAAAAAAAAATAACACATATGGAATGACCATTAGGCATGTATGGGGCAGGGAACTGAAGCAAATCTTTTCACTGATTATGACAAATTATTGGATTTTGAACTATATCATCTTACAACTATAAAAACAGTCAGTGAAACCAGCACATGGAATGGTTTACAAGTTTCATTTCAACAGGCTTTAGAAAAGGTGGCATATTGATGGGACCATTCAGTCAGAGTTGCTATAAGAAAAGCAGACAGAAACAGCACCTTATAGCAACAGATTTAGTAGGAATCGACTTTTGGTATATTTTTTATCAGTGCTTGAATGATTATTAACACGATTATAATATAACGGGTATGATTCCACATAGTTCCCATCATCAGAGCTCTGTGTCTCATCCCCTCCATAGGAAGCTTCCCTATTTTTTATCCCTCTCTGAGAGTATAGACCAAAATTCTTTTTTAAAAGGTTTTATTTATTTACTGAGAAAGATAGGGAAGAGAGAAAGAACCAGACATCATTCTGGTACATTCATTCATCATTCTGGTGCTGCTGGGGACTGAACTCAGGACCTCATGCTTTATAGAGTCCTAATGTTGTATCCACTGTGCTACCTCCTGGACCAGTGGACCAAAATTCTGCATGGGGTGCAGAAGGTGAGAGTTCTGGCTTCTGTAATTTCAGAACTAATCTTCCTCGGGTGGCAGAGTAGGTAGACCTGGTCTCTAGAGAGGCTCACAAAATGATTTATGATGGAAGCGATTTTTTTTTTTTTTTTTTTACCAGAACACTGTTCAGCTCGGGCATATGGTGGTGTGGGGGAATGAATCTGGGACCTCAGAGCCTCAGGCATTAGAGTCTGTTTGCATAGCCAGTATGCTATCTTCCCCACCCAGTAGTAATAGACTTCATGATGTTACAGCCTTGACATTTAGTCTGTAATGGAGTGACGTGAGAAGGACATACAAGCATGAGTTTCCAATTTCAGCTCCTGGCATCACATGTACTATATTGGTGTTCTGATTCTCCGTCCTTTCTTCTTCTCTCTCTCTCTCTCCCTCCTTTTTAAATATGTAATGGGGGGCTGGCAAAATAGCTCACTTGGATAGCATGCTGCTTTGCCATGTATGAGACCCATGTTCCAGCCTGGCCCCCACCAGATTGAATGAAGATTTGATGTTGTGATTTCTCCCCTCCCACTACAACCACTTCTCTGATTCTCTATATTACTCTATATGAAAAAGTAAAGGAAAATTAAAACCCTGCAGTGGGAGTATACTGAGCTCCCCCTTTTCTTCCTTTTCTGAGACAGTTCTCTTAGCAAGCAACAAAATAAGGTCTGTGAAGCAGTCACTAAAAACTAGAGATTGTAGTACATGAAGATGGTGTACCATTCCAGCCACACCAAAAGTTATTGTCTTATCATGGCCTGGCACAATATCAGTCACTACTCTAAGTGTAAAGATACCACCTTCCTTCCATAAACTCTGCATGACAAGAATCGTGCAGTGTAGATGTGTTTGAGGTCACTGTTCGGTCAATGTTAGATTTCCTTTTTCTTTCTCCTCCCTCCCTCCCTCCCTCCCTTCCTTCCTTTCTTTCTTATTTTTAGTAGAAACATCAGGAGAGAGACAGATAGATAGACAGGGAGAGATGGAGATGGAGATAGAGATAGAGAGAGAGAGAGCTAGAGAGAGAGAGAGAACAGCACCAAAACTTCCTCCACTGTGGTGGGGACCATTCTCAAACCTGGATTCAGAACTTAGCAAAGCAGTGCACTATCCAAGTGAGCTGTTTGCTGGCCCAAATGCTATATGTCCTAGAAGATCATGATGACTGTATGCTGTCAGTTATTGATGTCACCCTTATGGTGATGTATGCTTGTAGAATAACACCTTTTCCGGTGTCGTTTGGTTTCATTTAATGCTGGACATGCAACTCTTTGTCTGAATTGATCACTACACCCTCACTTTAATGAACAGTTAACATATCTTCTGGTTGTTCTTGCTTTATACCAAGACAAATATCAGTTTTGAAGAATGTACTGTGTGCCAGGCACCGTACAGGAAGCAGTAAAGCTGAAGGTGCACTCTCAATTTCAAAAGCATCCTAAATGAAATGTTAAACACTGTAGGATGCATATGAAAAAGCAACAAGGTGGTCCGGGAGGTGGCACAGTGGATAAAGCATTGGATTCTCAACCATGAGGTCCTGAGTTCAATCCCTGGCAGCACATGTACCAGAGTGATGTCTGGTTCTTTCTCTCTCTCCATCTGTATTTCTCATGAATGAATAAATTCTAAAAAACAAACAAACAAATAAACAAACAAGAAAGAAAATCTCCTGTGTCTGATAGTGACACATCTGTTATTATTAGGCATTAGGTTTAGTAATATGGGCTTGAGAAATGTTATATCTACATATTTTAAAAATAATTTTAATCAGTACTTTTTATTTATTTATTTATTGGGTAGAGGCAGTCAGAAATTGAGAGGGTAAGGTAAGACACAGAGAGAGAGAGAGAGAGAGAGAGAGAGAGAGAGAGAGACCTGCAGCACTACTTCACTACTCACAAAGCTTTCCCCCTGCAGGTGGGGACCAGGGGCTTGAATGCGGGTCCTTGCACATTGTAACATGTGCATTCAACTAGGTGTTCCACCACCTGGTCCCATATCTGTATTTTTCTTTTTAAACTGTATTTATTTATAAAATGGAAACACTGACAAGACCGTAGGATAAGAGGAATACAAGTCCCATCACCAGAGCTCCGTATCCCATCCCTTCCCCTGATAGCTTTCCTATTCTTTAACCACATAGGAGCATGGACCAAGGGACATTATGCGGTGCAGAAGGTGGAAAGTCTGGCTTCTGTAATTGCTTCCCCACTGAACATGGGCATTGACAGGCTGATCCATACTCCCAGACTCTCTTTTTCCCTAGTGGGGCAGAGCTCTGGGGAAATAAGGATCTAGAACACATTGGTGGGATTGTCTGCCCAGGGAAGTCCGGTTGGCATCTTGGTAGCATCCGGGACCTGTTGACCCAGGCAAGACCAAAGCCTTCATCTCTATTTTTCTGTTTGCTTTTTAGGGTGGTTTTTTTTTTAATATTTATTTTATTTATTTATTCCCTTTTGTTGCCCTTGTTGTTTTATTGTTGTAGTTACTATTGTTGTTGTCGTTGTTGGATAGGACAGAGAGAAATGGAGAGAGGAGGGGAAGACAGAGAGGAGGAGAGAAAGATAGACACCTGCAGACCTGCTTCACCGCCTGTGACACGACACCCCTGCAGGTGGGGAGCCGGGGTTCGAACCGGGATCCTTATGCCGGTCCTTGTGCTTTGCGCCACCTGCGCTTAGCCCGCTGCGCTACAGCCCGACTCCCAGGGTGTGTTTTTTTTTTTTTCTTTGTATATTTGGTTTTTTGTTTGTTTGTTTTGCCACCAGGGTTACTGCTGGGGTTCAGTGCCTGCATGACAAATCTACCACTCCTGGTGGCTTCTTCCTTCCTTCCTTCCTTCTTTCCTTCCTTCCTTCCTTCCTTCCTTTTTCCTTCCTTCTTCTTCTTTTCTATTTTATTTTGTTTTTATTGCCAGAGAACTGCTCAGATCTGGCTTATGGTGGTCCAGAGACTTGAACCTGCAAGTTTGGACATTCAGGCATGAGAGTCTCTTTGGATAACCATTACAATATCTCCCCAGCCAATTTCTCCCTTTTGATAGGACAGAGAGAAATTGAGAGAGGAAGAAGTGATAAAGAGGGAGAAAGAGAGACACTCGCAGTACCATTTCACCACTTGTGAAACTTCCCCTCTGTGTGTGGGGACAAGGGTCTTCAAGCCAGGTTCTTGTGTATAGTAACGTGTAACATGTGTGTTTAACGGGATGTAGCACCTCCCAGTCCCCTCTAGTTTTTTTTTTTTTTACTTATATTTATACAACGGAAACACTGACAAGACTATAAGATAAGAGGGGTACAACTCCACAAAATTCCCACCACCAGAACTTCGTATTCCATCCCCTCCCCTGATAGCTTTCCTATTCTTTAACCTTCTGGGAGTACGGACCCAAGGTCATTGTGGGATGCAGAAGGTGGAAGGTCTGGCTTCTGTAATTGCTTCCCCTGGCCCCAACATGGGTGTTGACAGGTCGACCCATACTCCCAGCCTGCCTCTCTCTTTCCCTAGTGGGGCAGGGCTCTGAGGAAGCAGGGCTCCAGACACATTGGTGGGGTTGTCTGTCCAGGGAAGTCTGGTTGGCATCCTGCTAACATCTGGAACCTGGTTGCTGAAAAGAGAGTTAACATATAAAGCCCTACTATGTGTGCTTAACCCGGTGAGCTACAGCCTGCCCCCCCCCAAATAAAAATACTTTAAAAACATCTTTAAAATGAAAGTCTTATGTGTGCATAGAGAAGATAGCATAGCGATTCTACAAAGAGAATCTCATGCCTGATTTTTCGAGGTTCCAGATTAAATCCCAACTACCATAATAAGCCAGAGCTGAGTAGTGTGCTGTTACAGAATTAATTAATAAAGACTTCGGGGGTGCAGCTTGAGGTACAGCATATGGAACGATATTATTTAGGTACAGCAAGACAGGCAATTAGCAGCAGAGATGACACTAGGTCGGGCCCATGAGTCCAAAAGGAAATGAATGAACCAATAAACAATACATCTTCCTTGCATGATCTGCACCCGCTGCTGTGGTGGAACCTGAGGGCCAGACCTTGCAGATGAGTTTAACTTCCAGCCGATCTGGAAGTCTAGATGTGAGCGCTGGCTCTCATCTCTTGCGGCTCAACTCTGGCTCCAATGAAGCCTGGGTTCTCCTGTGCCTGTGTCTTCTGTCAGCTCAACACCTGGAGCAGCCTGGGTGAGAATAAAGGCTGACTCCCCCGAATCCCTTGCAGATCAGAGGCCTGATGCAGGAAGGCACCATGAAGCCAGAGGCAGCCAGGCCCTGCTGGGTCTGTGAGCAGCAGCTACACCCACGGGAAGGGCACAATGTTGGGCTGTTCTCTGTCTCTGGGTCGGACCTGGGAGGAGCCACAAGGAGCAAACAAGAAACTTCAGTGGAGGATCAACAAACAGTCTCCAGGGCTGAAGGCAATTTATTAGATTCTGCTACACTTTATGTAGAGCAAGGTATCAGGACAAAAATCATGAAGTGACTTTTAATCCTAACAATATGTTTTCGGGGGGGCGGGTGGTAGGGCAGGAGGGTAAGCGCACACGGCGCAATGCACCAGGACCGGCATAAGGATCCGAGTTCGAGCCCCTGGCTCCCCAGCTGCAGGAGGGTCACCAACAAATGGTGAAGCAGGTCTGCAGGTGTTTATCTTTCTCTCCCCCTCTGTTTTCCCCTCCTCTCTCCATTTCTCTGTCCTATCCAACGAAGACAGCAATGACAACAACAATAATAACAACAACAGCCATAAAAGAACAAGGGCAACAAAAGGGGGGGAAATAGCCTCCAGGAGCAGTGGATTTGTAGTGCAGGCACCGGGCCCCACTGATAACCCTGGAGGCAAAAAAAAAACCAAAAAACAAAAAACAACTATGTTTTCAGTTAAGCCTTATAAGTAACTTATGCTTAATATCACTCCCTACCATTTCTGCTCGCAAGGGCCATTCCCTGATAGGTAGGCATCTGTGGCTTCCCCCTAGATGACTAGTAACCTTCATTCTCTCTGAGGGTTGCCTTCAGAGAGGAAAGTCTGTTTGCAAAATGTCATGAACCTATTTTTTTTTTTTTTTTGCCTCCAGGGTTATCGCTGGTGCTTGGTGCCTGCACTATGAATCCACTGCTCCTGGAGGCCTGTCATGAACCTATTGTTCTGGGTATTTCGATGGCTGAGAACAGAGCCAGTCTAGGTCACCAGCACCAAAGATGCTATGTTTTCCCACATCACAGCAGAGTGTGCAGGGGGCCAGGCTCCAAAGGACCCCAATTCCCCCATGTGGACGGTCCTGGGGACCCAAGGAGGCTGCTGACCCTGCGTGCTCACCTCAGCTGAGCTGAGGGCAGGGCACAGAGGCCCTAGATGAGCCCATGGCAAATTTCTGAAGCCTTGAAGGACAGCCAGGGCTTGAACTCCTGTCAGAGTGGAGCAGAGTTGCTGTGTAGCTCAGGCTCCATGGCAAAGGTCACAGCTCTCCAACTCAATGCCAGAGAGTCATTCACTGAGATCTCGTGAGAGGGAGGTGACCCGGAGAACTGGGCACCCTGGAGGCCAGGCCTCTCCCAGTAAACCCCCCCAACACACATCAGGGTCATAGGTCAGCAAGGGGTATGTGTCCCATAGCCAAAGGCTTCCCCTGAGCAGGGTTGCTCATGCCCACAAGACAGGCAGGAACACCCATGTCAACAAGCCAGAGGGGTGCAAGCCTAGGCACCGAGGGTTCCCTGGAAACTGCTCCCACAATCTCACTGCAGCGTGGACACAGCATGCCCGTCCTTATCACCTCAAGCTTCAAGTAAGCAGACTCACCGCCCGCGTCCACTGATAGGCCTGAGCTGTGCCCCACATGGCCAGTGCTTTCTGCTCCATGTCACACTGTATTCTGTGGAGAACACTACCGGGTCACACATGTGCTACATACAACATCGTGTCCTGTGGAGAGCCTTCCAGGTAGCACGTGCAAACTTGCATGTGAGTCTGTGTACGCGCGCATGCACGGTACTGCCCTGGCAACAGTGTGAAGACAGCAATGTGAGCAAGGCCACGGTCACGTTTCTGTAACACAGAGTGTGGACTCTGCATCGTGTCTCAGGGACCCTCAGTACTGGCCTGGGGCAGGTCTGAGCCACAGGGAGCCCTGTTAGAGCTGCCTGAGCCGTGCAGGTACTCTCTGGAGGTGCCGGGGACCACGTGCTCTTAGTGGCATGCATGTCCCACGGGAGCTGAGGAAGCCATGACTTCTGGCTCTCCACCTCTGGAGGATGGAGGGCTTGGGGCAAACTAATCCCTTGTCAACTGGAATTGACAGAAGACACAGGGGAACACAGGCTTCATTTCAGAGTCAAGCCTGAACAGACTTCCAAGCCCCTTTCCACCCTAAGGTCTCTGTTCTCATCTGCTCTGTTCCACTGTGTGTTCCTGTTCATTAAACATTTTGTCTCACTTTATATCTTACTGCCTTTCATCCAATTTCCAGATACTACTAAGATGTTGGCAGAAGACCTCACCAATGTGTCCTGGAACCCCACCTCTCCAGAGCCCTTAACAATCTCCAGAGCCCTGGCCCACCAGGGAAAGACAGAATCAGACTGGGGTATGGATCAACCTGCCAAAGTCCATGTCTAGCAGAGAAGCAATTACAGAAGCCAGACCACCCGCCGCACCCCGCCCCCCGCACACATCGTCTGCATGCCATAAAGAATTTGGTCCATACTCCCAGAGGGGAAAGTGATAGGGAAGATGACCAGAGGGTATTAAACTCCAATTCTATCAGGATCCGAAGTGTCTGTCACCCAGAAAACTTTTATTTTTTTAAACAATTTTTATTTATTTTATTAAAGAGAGAGATAGGAGGATAGAGAGAAAGAGCCAGACATCACTCTGGTACATGCTGCCAGCGACTGCACCCAGGACCTCATGCTTGAGAGTCCAACTCCTTAGCCACTGCGCCACCTCCTGGACCATGAAACTTCTTTTTATACCATCACTGAAAGGGAGGAGAATCTGGGAAACAAGAGAGGGAATTGGGCAGTGTTTCTCTTATCTCAGAGTTTAAAGGATAAAGGAAGGGCACTCAAAAGCAAAAATAGGTGTAGGTGTGACTTTGAAAGGAAGTCAACCCCACAAATAATTGTGGTCCACAATGGGTACTGTGACCTCATCTCTCCAGAGTTCTACCCCACTAGGGAACGACAGAAACAGGCTGGGCTATAGGCCCACCTGCCAGGGACCGTGTCCTACTATTACGGAAGCAATTCGAGAAGCCAGAACTCCCAGCTTCTGCACCCCAAAGAGAATGTTGGTCCATATTCCCAGAAGGGGGAGAAATGTTGGGGCCAGAGGACTAGAGGGCTCTGAAGGCCAACTCCATCAGGACCCGGGGAGAGAGGAGGACAAACAGAGGGACATTTGGATGTAGTAATAGGTGTAGGTGTGACTTGGAAAGGAAAAGAAGATGACACCATAGAAAAATGGATAAAGGGGGTCGGTGGGTTAAGCGTACATGGCGCCAAGCGTACGGACTGGCCTAAGGATCCCAGTTAGAGTCCCCGGCTCACCACCTGCATGGGGGTCGCCTGACAAGCGGCGAAGGAGGTCTGCAGGTGTCTATTTTTTTCTCCCCCCCTCTGTCTCCCCTCCTTTCTCAATTTCTCTCTGTCCTATCCAACAACAACAATATCAATTGCAACAGTAACAATAACAGCAACAACAAGGGCAACAAAAAATGGGAATAAATGGCCTCCAGTAGAGTGGGTTCGTGGTGCAGGCACCAATCCCCAGCAATAACCCTGGAGGCAAAAAAAGGGAAAAATGGACGATTATTTACAAATATAGAAGATAGTTGTAGAAATCATACTTAACCAATGTCTGCAACCTTAAGAGAACTATTATAGCTTACAATGAAGGGAGTGTGGCTAAAGAACTTTGGTGGCAGACTTCCCTGGACAGACGACCCCACCAAAGTGTCCTGGAGCTCTGATTTCCCAGAGCCCTGCCCCACTAGGGAAAGAGAGAGGCAGGCTGGGTGTATGGATCAACCTGTCAACGCCCACGTTCAGCGGGGAAGCAATTACAGAAGCCAGACCTTCCACCTTCTGCATCGCACAATGACCTTGGGTCCATACTCCCAGAGGGATAAAGAATAAGAAAATTATCAAGGGAAGGGATGGCATAAGGAATTCTGGTGGTGGGAATTGTGTGGATTTGCACCCCTGTTTTGTTGTAACTTTATAAATCAATATTAAATCACTAATAACTTTTAAAATAAAGGAAGTGAAGGCAGGAACTACTTAGGAAAAGATATATGAATATATATATATTCAATCCATATCTGTGACCCGGGGAAAACTACTGCAGTTCCTATGAAGGGGATGGGGACACAGAGCCTGAGTGGTGGGAATGGTGTGGGATTATACTACTATGTTATAATATTGCATAATGGTCCTTTTGGTCACTACCAGGCCACCCCATCATCTGGGCCTCTAGTCAGGGAATTCATGGATTCCAACATAGATATGATGGGTCTAGACCCCTAACAGATCCCTCTCTCCACCATCTCTGGTTATTTCCATCAGGAGCATCATCAAAACCTCTTGTGGGCCTCTCCAGGACCATGGTGTCAATGTAGAACAACAGTGGTAGGGACTCCTCCACTCTCTGAAGGGAGGTAGGCTCAGCCTACTCTTCCCCTCAAGGAAGACTGGTCCTGAAATGGATGAAGCTTAGAATGTTCCAAGCTGTGAACATGGAGTTGGAGCTCAGACGGACCTCTGGGGGCTGGAGGGCTGGGGACAACCTAATCCCTTGTTATCTTGAATTGACAGAAGACACAGGGGAACACAGGCTTCATTTCAGAGTCAAGCCTAAACGGACTTCCAAGCCTCTTTCCACCCTAAGGTCTCTGTTCTCATCTGCTCTGTTCCTACTGTGTGTTCCTGTTCATTAAACATTTTGTCTTGCTTTATATCTTACTGCCTTTCATCCAATTTCCAGATACTACTACGATGTGGGCAGAACACATCACCAATGTGTCCTGGAACCCCAACTCTCCAGAGCCCTGCCCCCTCTCCAGAACCCTGCCCCATCAGGGAAAGACAGAATCAGACTGGGGTATGGATCAACCTGCCAATGTCCATGTCTATTAGAGAAGCAATTACAGAAGCCAGACCCCCCGCCCCCCGCACACACCTTCTGCATGCCGTTAAGAATTTGGTCCATACCCCCAGAGAGGAAAGTGATAGGGAAGATGACCAGAGGGCTTTTAACTCCAATTCCATCAGGATCCAAAGTGTCTGTCACCCAGAAAACTTTTATTTTTTTAAACATTTTTTATTTATTTTATTAAAGAGAGAGATAGGAGGATAGAGAGAAAGAGCCAGACATCACTCTGGTACATGCTGCCAGCGACTGCACCCAGGACCTCATGCTTGAGAGTCCAACTCCTTAGCCACTGCGCCACCTCCTGGACCATGAAACTTCTTTTTATACCATCACTGAAAGGGAGGAGAATCTGGGAAACAACAGAGGGAATCGGGCAGTGTTTCCCTTATCTCAGAGTTAAAAGGAAAAAAGAAGGGCACTCAAAAGCAAAAATAGGTGTAGGTGTGACTTTGAAAGGAAGTCAACCCCACAAATAATTGTGGTTCACAATGGGTACTGTGACCTCATCTCTCCAGAGTTCTACCCCACTAGGGAACGACAGAAACAGGCTGGGCTATAGGTCCACCTGCCAGGGACCGTGTCCTACTATTACAGAAGCAATTGGAGAAGCCAGAACTCCCAGCTTCTGCACCCCAGAGAGAATGTTGGTCCATATTCCCAGAAGGGGGAGAAATGTTGGGGCCAGAGGACTAGAGGGCTCTGAAGGCCAACTCCATCAGGACCCGGGGAGAGAGGAGGACAAACAGAGGGACATTTGGATGTAGTAATAGGTGTAGGTGTGACTTGGAAAGGAAAAGAAGATGACACCATAGAAAAATGGATAAAGGGGATCGGTGGCTTAAGCGTACGGACTGGCCTAAGGATCCCAGTTAGAGTCCCCGGCTCACCACCTGCATGGGGGTCGCCTGACAAGCGGCGAAGGAGGTCTGCAGCTGTCTATTTTTTTCTCCCCCCCTCTGTCTCCCCTCCTTTCTCAATTTCTCTCTGTCCTATCCAACAACAACAACATCAATTGCAACAGTAACAATAACAGCAACAACAAGGGCAACAAAAAATGGGAATAAATGGCCTCCAGTAGAGTGGGTTCGTGGTGCAGGCACCAATCCCCAGCAATAACCCTGGAGGCAAAAAAAGGGAAAAATGGACGATTATTTACAAATATAGAAGATAGTTATAGAAATTATCCCTCCCAGAGGGATAAAGAATAAGAAAATTATCAAGGGAGGGGATGGCATAAGGAATTCTGGTGGTGGGAACTGTGTGGATTTGCACCCCTGTTTTGTTGTAACTTTATAAATCAATATTAAATCACTAATAACTTTTAAAATAAAGGAAGTGAAGGCAGGAACTACTTAGGAAAAGATATATGAATATATATATATATATATATATATATATATATATATATATATATTCAATCCATATCTGTGACCTGGGGAAAAACTGCAGTTTCCTATGAAGGGGATGGGGACACAGAGCCTGAGTGGTGGGAATGGTGTGGGATTATACTACTATGTTATAATATTGTATAATGGTCCTTTTGGTCACTACCAGGTCACCCCATCATCTGGGCCTCTAGTCAGGGAATTCATGGATTCCAACATAGATATGATGGGTCTAGACCCCTAACAGATCCCTCTCTGTTGTCCCTTCAGAGAGTGGAGGAGTCCCTACCACTGTTGTTCTACATTGACACCATGGTCCTGGAGAGGCCCACAAGAGGTTTTGATGATGCTCCTGATGGAAATAACCAGAGATGGTGGAGAGAGGGATCTGGGTTAAGCGTACATGGCGCCAAGCGTATGGGACAATTCTGATTGTCAGGAGACAATCAAAGACCCTCTCAGCAGTGGGCATGCCGGGGCAGAGGTGCAATCATGGACGTTCCCCACTCGCAGCGGGTTTGTCAACAGCGCAGCCTGTCTGCTGTTATTGCAGGTGTTTTCTCTTATGGTAAACAGTGTACCACTGTTTCAATTTCTCCCCCCCCCCCCCCGTGTGTGTGTGTGTGTGTTTCTACTGGGCAGTTATTTGAAAACAGCAACATGTACAAAGACAAGGTGTGTCTCCCTTCTCCTCCTACCCTGCTCCTTGCCCCTCACATTCCTCTTCTTATTTTGTTTTTAACTACACTCTGGTAGGACCTAGGCTTGGGTGTGTGTGATTTCACACTATTGGTCCAACTCATCACATGGTACTGAAGCTTACCCCACTGCCGTGCATTCTCACATGGTGTGCATGGCTTGAACCTGCTGTGCCCGCGTGGGCGCATACACACACACACACAGACGCACACACACACACACACACAGACACACACAGAGAGAGAGACACACACTGACACAGACACACACACAGACACACAGTCACACACACAGAGAGACACACAGAGAGACACACAGACACACAGACACACACAGACACACACACACAGACACACACACACACACACACCCCGCAGAGTAGTACCAGGTGAGCTGACTCAGTGGCCCTACTGGCTTCTCTGAAATGGAGTGAGGATTCTGTGTCAAGGCTCAGGGACCTTCATTCCTGGCTTTATGCAGTGCTAAACTGAGAGGTGCCCTGTCAGTGTTCCCTGAATGGGGCTGGCTCCTTTGAGAGGTGCATTGGGACATGCCACTCATCTACTGAGAACAATGAAGTGACAGTTGTCATGTCATCTTGAAAAGAGCTTGAAGGAATCCTATTAAGTGAGTTAAACCAGAAAGAGAAAGCTGAGTATGGGATGATCTTACTCAAGGGCAGAACTTGAGAGACAAGAACAGAAAGGAGAAAAAGAAAGTAGAGCCTTCTGTTGCATTGCACCCCTGCAAAGGACTGGGGGGAGGAGGGGGAGGGAGAGGGGAGGGGACTTCAGATCCTGGGGAGTGTCAGGGAAGGCGGCCTAGGCTGGGGGACTAAGTGTTTTGCAGACACCTATCCTGCTGACAGGAGAAATTTTGCCCATGTGTCAACAACTTAATTTACTGTAAACCATTAACGCCCCCAACAGAAAGGGAGAGAAAGAAGCTTGGTGTCACACGTGTCCCACATGAGCCTGGAAAGACATGATGTGCTCTCCACCTTGTGTGTGTGTGTGTGTGTGTGTGTGTGTGTGTGTGTGTGTGTGTGTGTCCCCAAGGAGTGGGGAGGGGGGTGGCTTGAAGGGTTAGGAAAACGTGATCCTGGCCTTATGGGATCTTCCTCTTGTCTCCTGGAAGAGCGGGGAAAATCTTCAGAAAGGCTCCTGTCTCCATGTTCCCCTAGAGCAGGGAGGCCAGGAGCTGAGGGCATGGGGACAAGCAAGGGACAGCCTGGGGCCAGGTGTCCTGGAAACCCCGTGTGTGTCCCCTCTTGGGAAGGCCCCTGCAGAGTCTTCAGTGAAGCCTGAGCTCCCAGCAGGGGCCGGCTCAGTCCTGTCTGGAGTTTGGGGCTCTCTGAGGGGGAACCCCACTGCATGCATGTTAGGGGCAAGTGAGGGAGAAACCCCACCTGCCACACATGAATGGCCCTGAAGGATGCTGGGAGGACATTAACAGACATACATGAGCAGGAGCTCAGAGCTCACTGACTTGGTAGAGTCACCCCTTCTCCTGGACATGCCTCAAGTCCAACTGCTCCTTCTTCTATCTGGTGGAAGGCCACGGCATGCAGGTATGTGCACAGCAGACAGTGACGAAGGGGGCGTTGGGCAGTGGTGCACCCAGTTCAGTGCACGTATTACCTTGCTCAAGGACCCGGGTTCGTGCCCCCAATTCCCACCTGCAGGGGGAGGGAGGGGGGAACACTTCATGAGCAGAGAAGCAGGTCTGCAGGAGACTCACTGTCTCTCTCCCTATCACCCCTCCCCACTCAATGTCGTTGTGTCCTATCCCACAAAATAGAAAGGAGGTTAAAAAAAATAATAAATAAATAAATAAATAAATAAATAAATAAATAAAAAGGAGGGCAGGGGAGAATACGGGTCCAAAAAAGATGACAGTGGACCTAGTGGGGGTTGTATCGTGATATGGAAAACTGGCAAATGTTACGCATGTAGAAACTTATCGTATTGACTGTCGAATGCAAAACATTAATTCCCCAATAAAGAAATTAAAAAAATAAAATAAAAAGGAAAACGTGACCGTCGCGAGCAGTGGACTGGTCGTTCCGGCGCGGAGCCCCAAGCGGTAACCCTGGCGGCGTTCCAAAAAGACATAAGGATAGTTAGCCATCACCAGATGCTTCTGCAAGGCCATGCTGCCTCAGCACACATACACCAACCCCAGACCCACTAGAAACCGGAGAGGGCTGCGAAGCTGGGGCCCCTCACTCCTAAGGCCGACACACACCTACAACTTTCTTTTTTCCCCTGTGATGAATGGTGGGTTACAAGAGTGTAAGACTAGTGTCCAGTTCCACACCACACCCACTGCCAGTGTTCAGTGTCCCCACCCTCCCAGCTCCCAAAGACACCCACCAGAGTCGTGGCAAGTCTTCAAATGCTTTGCTGGCCTCTGATTTTGTTTTCAGGTTCCTGGGCATCAGTTCTCTAGATTCCGCACAGGAGTGAAAGTACCCGGTAGTTGTCTTCCACCTGTTTGTTTATCTTGCTAAGCATAATCGTGCGTATGTGTGTATCGTTCTTGTTCTTATCTCAGCTCTGTTTCCACAGACGCCCACCTCCCAGTACGTAATGTGACGGAGCCTCTCCGGAGTCGTTGCTGTGGACACTCATCAGCCACCCAACAGCAGAACTCAAAGGGGAGGGACCTGGAGCCTTTGCCCTGCGACAAGTCCAAGAGAGGGCCCGCTCCTGATGGGGACAGCTGGCACCGCATGGAGCAGCCCTCGGACTGCTGTGGGCAAGACGCTTCCCAGCGCGCCCACCCGCACCTCCCAGCGCGCCCACCCACACCTCCCAGGCCCACGGCCCACGGCCCACGGCCCACAGCCCACGGCCCACGCCCCAAGCCACACACCACACGCACCCGCAGAGTTTGTGCTTTATTTAAAGACACACAGTCTGGAAGGACACTGGCTGGCTGGCTGGCTGTGCTTTCTGGCACAGAATGTGGAGCAGGCTCTGGGCCTTGGTGGCAGCCAGGTCACGGAATCCTCCCTCTGTAGGGAGGGGCCATAGCAGCCCCGTTGCCAGTATAGTACCAGGAACTGGCTAGGGCAGCCAGGCAGCATGGAGGCAGAGGGGTTGGAAACACGGGCCCAGCAGCAAAGGGGGCCATGGGAGGAAGGAAGAGGGGCTGCCCTGCAGGAGGCAACACAGGAGGGTAGGGAGGGAGGCCTGGAGGGTTGGCCTGAGGTGGGTAGAGGGGAGGGTAGGGAGGAAGGAAGGGCGGGGGGAAGCCAGCAGCATTGCGAGGAGGAACTGGAGCAGCCACTGGAGCATGGCCCACAGGAGGGCCCTGAGCGCCCACATGAGGAGGGCCCTGAGGAGCAAAAGGAGCCTGGAAGGGAGGATGGAAACAAGGAGCCACAGGGCCTGCATAGGGGGCATTTAGGCCGGGGCCCATGGGCACTGGAGGCCAGACCATCAGAGGCTGAGAGACCATACAGATCCAGAGGGGCTCCTGCCGCCCTGGGGCCTGGAGCTGGGCCTGGGCCTGGGGCTGGGGCAGGGCCAGAGGCTGAGGCTGGGCCAGGGGCTGCTGAAGCTGGGGCTGAGGCAAGGGCATGGCCAGGGGCAGAGCCAGGGGCTGGGCCAGAGGCTGGGCCAGGGGCTGGGCCAGGGGCTGGGCCAGGGGCTGGACCAGGGGCTGGGCCAGGGGCTGGACCAGGGGCTGGGCCAGGGGCTGGGCCAGGGGCTGGGCCAGGGGCTGGACCAGGGGCTGGACCAGGGGATGGGCCAGGGGCTGGACCAGGGGCTGGACCAGGGGCTGGGCCAGGGGCTGGGCCATGGGTTGGGCCAGGGGTTGGGCCTGCGCCTGGGCCAGGGGCTGGTGTCTCTGGTTCTGGTTGTAGATGGCTGCCCTGTTCTGAGCCCTGTGCTGGTTGCGGTGGGCTCTCAGCTGCAGCACCCTCTGGCGTCTTCTCCACTTGACTCTCCTGTTCTTAAACCACACCTGGCCAGGGAGAGGGGCAAGTCAGTGCCTGGAGCTGGACCCTGAGGGAGCCCCAGCAGGGTGCTGTCAGTGCCCCTGTGTCCAGAGTTGTGTGCTGGGGAGGGGCGCTCCTTCGACCAAGGGTTTGGGAGGTGGGAGGGGGACGCAGTTCACCTGTGAGGCCAGGATGCTCACAGGTGAAACCAGGACCGGCGTCCGGGGCTGCAGCTCAGCCAGGGAAGGTGCTGGTGTTCAAGCCTGAGACCTACCGGCTCCGTCCCTGGCACCAGCTGATGCCTCAGACCAGCAGGCCCCTCAGTGACACTGGCCAGGTGCTCCCCTCCCCTCGAGTATCCACTCCCCCAACCCCCCCCCCGCCCCCCAAACACACACACACACACACACACACACACACACACACACACACACACACACACACACCAGGCCTGCAGAGCTGCCAGTCGCCCCCACCCCGGCACTCCGCTCTGCCTGCTCTCTCTTGTCCTCTCATGTCTGGTTTCCTCTCCGTTTTCTCTCCTTTTCTGTCTTCATCTCCTTCAAAGCTTTGTGCGCCAACAATGGCTTATTAGCTTTCACTGCCTGAGAAAATGGACCACTACGGCTAGACTTTAAGGAGCTCTTGCTGTGGGAGAGACTCAAAGAAGAGGGGCCGGGTGGTGGTGCACCTGGTTGAGTGCACATGTTACAATGCGCCAGGACCTGGGTTTTTGCCCCCAGTGGCCACCTGCAGGGGGACACTTTTGAGAGTGGTGAGGCAGTGCTGCAGGTCTCTCTCCCCCCCCCTCATTATTTTTATTTATTTATTGCATTGAGACAACCAGAAATGAAGGGGGGGGGGGAAGAGAGAGAGAGGAGTAGAGAGAGACAGAGAGACATGCAACAGTGTTTCACCACTTGCCAAGCCTTCCACCTGCAGATGGGGACTGGGGGCTAGAACCCAGGTCCTTGCACACTGTAAAATATGTGCTCATCCAGATGTGCCACCACCTGGCCCCCCATCTCTCTCTGTCATCCCCTTCTCTCTTGATTTCTGGCTGTGTCTACCCCGTAACAAATAAAGATAATAATACAGGAATCGGGCGGGGGTGGAGGCTTCAGGTCCTGGAACGAATGTGACGGCAGAGAACAACCTAGCGAGAGTTGAATTGTTATGTGAAAAATGGAGAGAAATGTTACCCACGTAGAAACGACTGTATTTTCCTGCTCCCTGTGAACCATTAATCTTCCAGTAAAGAAACTCAGAAGAAAAAAAAAAAAAAAAGATCAAAGAGGGTGCAGAACATCAGAGAACTGCTGGCCCGTGGCATCAGCTGGTGCCGGGGCGGAGCCTGTGGGTCGCAGGCATGAACGCCATGGCCTTCACTGGCTGAGCTGCTGCCCCAGACGCCAGTTGTGGTTCCAACTGTGAGCACCCGCAGGGACCACCATCACCCTTCACACAGCACCCCTTCCTGATGGCACCCTGGCCAGGGAGAAGACCAGCCTCGGGTGTCAGGCACTGCCAGGAGAGTGCACCCCGCACCTCTGACGGCTGGCTCTCCGGGGACTTGGCGCCGTCCTCCCGGGCCTGTGGACACTCTAGGCTGTGCAGTGAGTGCCCCTGGAGCCAGGGCGCTGGCCGGAGCACTGTACCTCCGCGCAGCAGAAGCTGGGTTCAATCCCCTGCATCGCCTGTGCCGGAATGAAGCTCTGCCGGGCTCTCTCGCGCTCTCTCTCTCTCTCTCTCTCTCTCTCTCCCTCTCCCTCTCCCTCTCCCTCTCCCTCTCCCTCTCCCTCTCCCTCTCCCTCTCTCTCTCTCCCTCCCTCCCTCTCTCTCTCTCTCTCTCTCACCCACTCTCCCACACCTCATCTCTTAGTCTAAGGAATCAATCAGTCTCCGGGGGTTTGTCGGTTTGCCTGTTTTTGTCTTTTGCCTCCACAATCGCAGACGATCGCAGGAGCTCCGTGCCTGCACTAGGAATCCTGCACTGCTCCTGGAGGCTACTGTTTCCCTTTTGTTTTCCTTACTGTTGCCCTCGTGCTTTATCCTGGTTCTTACTATCATTTCTATTATTGCCGTCGTTGTTGTTGGACGGGACTGAGAGAAATGGAGAGAGGAGGAGAAGACAGAGAGGGGGAGAGAAAGATAGACACCTGCAGACCTGCTTCGCCACACGCCCGTGAAGCGACCGCCCTGCAGCTGGGAGCCTGGGGCTCGAACCACATCCTGACGCTGGTCCTTGTGCTTCGGGCCACCTGAGCTTTACCTGCTGCACTACCGCCCAACCCACCGCTGCCCCCGCCCCCACCCCCCCCCACCCCCTTCCCCGCCCCAGTCTGCTTTTTAAAGGAAAGCAAAGGCACCATTCTTCCCGGGCATGCTGTCTACCTGGAGCAGAACACGTGTCTTCCCGTTGGCTTACTGCCTTTGATCTTCACCTTCTGCGACACGTTTCCACAGACAGACAGCCCCCCACTGCCCCCAGAAACCTCAGCCCACCACGTGCCATGTTCTCAAGTCAGAACATCAAAGAATCCCACCAGCAGTGCTCAGTCTGCTGCTCTGGATTCCACGTTAGCACACGCACACACGCACACGGGCACACGGGCACACGGGCACACGGGCACACGGGCAGGACAGCCACGCCCCGGGACTCTGCTCCTCCACCGCCCCCGCAGGCTGGGCTCCACACAGCCGGGCTCCTGCTCTGCTGTTTGCTGCCGGGGCACCTCCTCCCCTGCGGGTCCGAGTCACAGTGGAGGAACCTCAGCTGGCCTCTGCGTCCACTGAGCCCGCATTCACCCCGGCCCCTCGGAGCCCCAGTTGCAAGAATTGCCAGTCAAGACAGAGTCCCCACATGACTCCACGAATGCCTGGACCCCTCTGAAGACAGACAGGCAGACAGACTTGGACGGAGCCAGAGAAGACTGAAGGGCACAGAGGTGTGGCCGCACTGGGCTCCAGAGGCCCTCCAGCTGCAGGCATGCTTCCCAGACGAGGAAAGACAGCAGAGATAGTGGTTGAGGCCGCAGGGACAGAGCAGCCCTGACACAGCCCTGGGGGTGAGGTTGGGGGTGGGGGGCTGGACAGGCACCTCCTGTCCGGCCAGACTCACTGACCGTCACTTTGGAGATAGACACTTCCATGCGTCTCGAGAGGTCCCATCTGTGGAGAAATGGGGAGGCGGGGAGAGGGGGGCACATTGGTCATGTGGTCTGTGTCTGAATGGAAACACACAGTGCGCACCTCACACTGTCTTCACTCCTTCCACGTTCCCACCCCCACGTGAGTCGTTACCACCGCGTGAGGCCGAAAGCAAACAAACACTAGTGATAACGATGTCGATAGAACCCCCTACGCACGCACGGATGGGCAGAGATGGAAAGTTGGCGAGACCCAGGCCTGCACCAGCTCGCACGAGGCCCCAGGTCTGGCTCCCACAGAAAGTTCTCCCTTTCAATTTCACACTGGGGTCTGGAGCTCGGCGGCTGACCCACCTCCCTGGCCAGCTTTCATGACATGACTATGGGAGAGGCAGCACAGTGGCCCCCCACCCCCCACCCCCCAGATGCCCCCCATCTCCCGAGCCGCACCTGTGGGCACGGAGGGGCCCAGCCCAGGGCCCTGTTCAGAGGTCAGCGGCCCCGCCCTGAGCCTCCTCCCTCCGGGGCCCGGAAGCTCGTTTTCACAGACATGGACGGAGCCCACACGTGGCCCTGAAGGCCCGAGGCGGGGCTGCAGGACACGCTGGCCCCTCTGCGGTCACCGCGGTGCAGAGACCCGGCTTGTGCTGGTGGGTCGGCCCCCGGGGCTGTGTGTGGGGAGCCCGGGGCGCCCCCTCCCCGACTTGCGGTGGGGCTCGGGGTGCTCACCGCAGCATAGAGCTGGGGTAGTGGTTGTGCTGGAAAATGCGCTCCAGCTCCTCCAGCTGCTGGGCGTTGAAGTTGGGACGGCGGGGCCCCTCGGCCTGCTCCTCTGATGCTGGGCCCTGACTGGGTGGCCTGTCGCACCCCTCCTGCCCCTCCTCCTGCTCCGGTTGCTCCTCCTCCTCCTCCTCCCGCTCCTCTTCTTCCTCCTCCTCCTCCTCCTCCTCTTCCTCCTCTTCCTCTTCCTCCGGCAGGCCCTCCTGGCCTTCCTGGCTGCTGCTGCTGCCACCGCTGCCTCCTCCTCCTCCTCCGTCTTCTTCCTCATAGTCCCGGGAGCCTGCAGAGGAGCACAGTCAGAGAGGGATGTGTGGGGATGGGGGACGACCATGACGGTGACGAGGAGGGGACGACGGGGAGAAGGAGAGAAGCGTGAGAGCTCGAAGAAGACTGCGTGGAGGAGGAGGAGGAGGAGGAGGAGGAGGAGGAGGTGGTGGTGGCGGCTGAGGGAGAGGAGGAAGAGATGAAAGAGAAAGAGGAGGCGAGTGTGGTCTGGGTGGGAGGAGGGGGGAAGAAGAGGAGGATCACGTGGAGGACAGGGACTACTGGGGGGGAGGAACACAGGGACGACGTGGAGTTGGGGGCCATATGGGCGGGAAGCCTAGAGTATAAGTCGGGGGAGAGGGAGGAAGAGGAGGAGGGGGCGGAGGGGGAGCAGGAGTGGAAAGAGGAGGGCACAGTCAGCAGGATTGTGGGGAAGAGGAGGGGAAGAAGGAGTAAGGTGAGAGGAGGAGAAATGGCGGGTAAGGAGGAGCAGGAGGACTGTGAGGAAAGAAAGAATGGGAGATGGATGGCGATGTGGAGGTAGGGAGAGAGATGGAGGAGGAAAGGGAGGAGCAAAGGGAAGAGGAAGAACAAGAGGAAGAGAGGGGGGAGGAGGGAGGAGGGAGAGGAAGAGGAAGGGGGACTGGAAGAGGGGGAGGAAGAGCAGAGGGAGGAGTACGACGACGAGGAGGAGAGTTAGGAGTCCAAAGAAGACTGTGTGGAGGAGGAGGGGGCTGAGGGAGAGGAGGAAGAGATACAAGAGAAAGAGGAGGTGAGTGTGGTCTGGGCCGGAATCCCGGAGGACCGGGAGGGTGACGGGAGGAGGGGGCACCTTCTGGGCCACGGAGGAGGAGGAGGAGGAGGAGGAGGAGGAGGAGGAGGAGGACGAGGAGGAGGAGGAGGAAAAACAGTAGGGGGCGACAGACAGTGAGGAGACGGGGTGGGGGGCAGAAGAGAGGGGGGGAGGAGGAGGAGGGGGGAGGAGGAGGAGGAGAGGGGGGAGGAGGACGCGAGGGAAGAGTTAGCAGAGGGCACTGGGAAGAGGAGGAGGAGAGAGGGGACGGGTAGGGTAGGACAAGGGGGAGGAGAGAGGGGACGGGTAGGGTAGGACAAGGGGGAGGAGAGAGGGGACGGGTCTGACGAGGGGGAGGAGAGAAGGGACGGGTCTGACGAGGGGGAGGAGAGAAGGGACGGGTCTGACGAGGGGGAGGAGAGAGGGAACGGGTAGGGTAGGACAAGGGGGAGGAGAGAGGGGACGGGTAGGGTAGGACAAGGGGGAGGAGAGAGGGGACGGGTAGGGTAGGACGAGGGGGAGGAGAGAGGGGACGGGTCTGACGAGGGGGAGGAGAGAGGGGACGGGTCTGACGAGGGGGAGGAGAGAGGGGACGGGTAGGGTAGGACGAGGGGGAGGAGAGAGGGGACGGGTCTGATGAGGGGGAGCGAAGGGCAGAGGAGGGTGCTCAGGCAGCCCCGGAGCACAGCGTCGTGTGCTCGACAGCGGGCTTCCCGGAGGAGGCAGGCAGAGGCCGTGTGCTCTGACCCTGACGACGCCCCGGCTGCTCCAGCAGCTCCGGCTCCAGCTCCGGCTCCGGCTCCGGCTCCGGCTCCGGCTCCGGCTCCGGCTCCGGCTCGGGATCGGGCTCGGGCTCGGGATCGGGCTCGGGCTCCTGGTCGATGTCCGCGGTGACCCCACCACGTGTGTGGGCGCCTGGCTCCCCAGCGCCGTCCGGCTGGTGGTCGCGGCCTAGGCCCGGCGGGCGGTCTGGCGGAGGCGGCTCCGGGCCCTGGGACATCTCGACCGTCCTCGAGGCCACCGAGGGGAAGGTGGTCGGCAAGGACATCGGGAGGGCGGTCGGAGTGTCGGTCTGGCGCTGGGTCGGGGGGCCCCAGAAGCTTAAGCGCCGGGTCCCGGGGCCGCCGGGCGACGGGGCCTGAGCCATGGCGGCCTCTGCCCTCAGGCGTCGAACGCGGCTGGGGCTAGGGCCTCACTGCGCATGCGCAGCCCCTGCAACGGCAGTGTTCGGGAGGGGGCGGGGGGGGCCTCAGGGAGGCGCGAGACAGCGCATGGCCCGCGGTGGTCGGGAGGGGGCGGGGGGGGGGGGCCTCAGGGAGGCGCGAGATGGAGCATGGCCGGGGCGCTGGAGGACCTACGTTCAAGGACCCAGGTCACCACAAGGGAGCGCTTCGGTGCCCTGGCACAGGAGGGAAGCTTCTTGAGGCGTGCAGAGGTGCTGCCGTCTCTCTCCTCTCCATCTCTCTCTCTCGCCCTCATGCTCTCTCCCCCTCTCCTTTTCTCTCTCATAGAATACAGATAGAAAACAGATTGCTGATCAGGGTAAGGTTCTAGGCTCTCTTTATCAACTTATTTATTTATGTAGTTTTGTTTATTTGTTTTCCGTTTTACGAGATAAATAGAGAAAGAGATGAGAGCACTCAACTCTGACTTCTGGTAGTGCAGTGCATTAAACCCGGGGCCTCTCTTCCAGTCTCAATCTAGAAGAAAATAAGGGGCGAGGAAAGACCTGCCAGAGTAGTGGAGCCGTGCAAGGTCTGACCCCCTGCTACATCCAGGCGGGTCACCTTGAGCTAGCGGGTGACAGGTGTGGCAGATGGCGGGTCTCATGCTATGGAAGCAGGACCTGAGCGACCATCCGGTCCACAGGCGCCCCTCCTTTCTCTGCTTGTGCGTGTCCCACAGCCTCTTGGCCTCTGCCCATGGCCCCGCTCCCAGCTCACTGTACCCCCGTCCGAGGACCACTCCAAGCCTGTGGGGACCCTCTCCGATGCCGCCCCCTCCCGTGGACCTCAGCTTCCTCCTCGGGTACCAGTGTGAGATGACCCTAAGCAAAACTGGATGTCTCACTGAACCTCACTTTTCGAATTGCAAAAACAGGCAATTGTAACCATTAGCATCTTTGCTACCAGAGACTATCTCACAGAATTCTATTTATTATTTTACTTTTATTAGGCGTGGTACCGCGTGGTACATCTGCTCAGCGGCCTTCCCGAGGTCCATTTCCCATTCTTTGAGTGAAACAGGATGGAAGGGGAGAGATGGGGAGAGAGTGCGAGAGAAACTGCACAGCATTGTATCACCCCTGGGGCTAGCTGTAGTGCTGTCCATGGTGCTGCCAGCATTCTTTTTCCTTTTATGCCTCTCTGCCTAATTTCGCTTAGAATAATAGTCCGTTAGAATGACCCATCTCATTGGAAAGAGCAGGATTTCTTCTTTCTGGTGGCTCCTTGTTTCCATCCTCCCTTCCAGGCTCCTTTTGCTCCTCAGGGCCCTCCTCATGTGGGCGCTCAGGGCCCTCCTGTGGGCCATGCTCCAGTGGCTGCTCCAGTTCCTCCTCGCAATGCTGCTGGCTTCCCCCCGCCCTTCCTTCCTCCCTA